>NC_035434.2:164789405-164941220 GCF_002127325.2 Helianthus annuus | reverse complement strand
ATTTGGAAAGAAAGGAAAACTTGCACCTAGATACGTTGGACCATTCAAGATCGTCGAAAGAATCGGTAAGGTAGCCTACAGACTTGAGTTACCTCCTGAACTTGGAAATGTTCATCCAACCTTTCACGTGTCCAATCTCAAGAAGTGTTTAGCTGATGAGAACCTCCACATACCACTTGACGAAATTCGTGTTGATAAAACACTGAAATTTGTTGAGAAGCCAGTGGAAATCATGGAACGTGAAGTCAAGTAGCTCAAGCGCAAGCGCATTCCATTGGTCAAAGTTCGCTGGGAATCTAAACGTGGACCCGAGTTTACTTGGGAATGTGAAGATCAAATGAAGGCGAAATATCCACATCTATTCCCACGAGTTTCCTCTAAATAAATTTCGGGACGAAATTTCCACAAGTAGGGGAGACTGCAACATCTGTGTCTGAACTCATTGTAAACAGTTTAAGTATCAATAAAACAAAGTTATTTGATCCCAATGTTTGTTTGTTTATGTTTGACATTTTTCATGTTTTGACTTTTGTTCAATTTTAAACTCTATATCACTTTCTGGAGAGTTATACGCAAACTGGTGTGTAAACGCAATCAGTTTAATGCGAAAAATACTCCGGAGCATCAACATATACTCAACATACCTTAAATAACCTTTACATAACTTAGAAATAAGTTTTGAAGGCTTTGGTATGACAAAAACAAGTTAATTCGCCTACATGGACTAAATTTGACAAACTGCGAAAGTATGCCAATTTGAACTGTAACAGACATTCCGGAACATGACCATAAGTTAAACACACCTTAAATATCCTTTATATAGCTTAGAAATAGGCTTTGAGAGGTTCGGTGTGCTAAAATAAACTTTTGGGTCATTCAGGGACTAAAAGTGTTAAAAAGTGCACAAGTTTGCACTTTCGCGCATAACTTATGTTCTGAATACATCCGGACATCCAAAAATTTATATAAGCATTATAATATTATGCTTTAGTGTTTGACTTGTCAAAATTCCATTCGTCGCGCATTTTGGACCATTTTTGCGCCCGTTACAACTTCCGTCGTAATTAACCGCGATCGTACGACCAAACGAACCGACATCCGGTATATTTTTTAACATGTTTCATGTCCACAATGTTTAAGCATCATTTTAGGGCCTTAAAGTTGGCTTAACGGGCCTTAAACATGTCGGAAATGGCTTTAAACACCAACAGGGACTGAAACTGTCATTTTTCAAAGTTGGTTGCAGATCAGAACACTCGGGCGGGGCGCGTAAACCCCTGTCTGTTCCTTACGCGGGCCGCAAGGCCTCCCCAGATATGCAGAAACTCGTTTTAACTGCTGTTAACAGCCTTTCAACACTCCAAAGGCCAATGCCTCATGCCAATCTCTAGGGGTGGGGACAAATTGAGTTACCATAACATTCCGACACATGTATGGATGAGATTCGAGCACGTTAATCGATAAACGATCCTAACGGTCTTGCATATCTGTAACACCTCGAAATTTTGTGTCCAATGATGTGTTAACACGTGTCATTTGTTTACACGTGGCATCTATAATAAATAAAGGACTAATTTTGACAAACCTTGAAAGTATATAAATTCGAGGGTTATAAATGTCAACAAGGGTGAATATACTGTATAGTATCCCTAAATAATGCTTAAACCTTCAAACGAATAAATTATAGATCGTACAAAACTAAAACGCGGAAGAAAGTGAGAGATTACAAACTACAGGGGTTAACTGTGTCAACATGTTTAATAATACCTCTGAGTGACCCTTTAACGTTCCAAAGACTTTGTAACGGTGTTATACCCTCACTAAAATAATATATATGAATTTCGCGAAGTTTCGATATGAAACGAGAAAGTTACGATCGAATTCGTAGAAGAAGGGTTAAAAGCGTAAACAGTGAAAGTTAAGGCTTTCCAATATAATTAATAAATAACCGGGGACTTAATAAAGCGGGTAATTAACCCGAGGCCCCTATCGGTAAATAACCGAGGGCCAAACCGCAAAGTTACCCCTTCAAAACCGAAAGGTCAGGCGAATCATTACGAAAGATTTCGTTATTAATGGCCAGATTCTGTAATAATTACAAAAAGATTTAAAAATCCTGAAAATATAACCTTAGGCGACCCGCGTGAAGTTTCAACATAAGTTGAGGCGGGCCGCGAGCCTCCCTTATAACTCGCCTGATTTCTTAACTTTAGGCGACCCGCGTTAAAAAGCATGGGATCTCCCATGCGGGCCGCGTAAAGTGCCCAGATGCAGAAACCTTGTAACTACTTGGCTTTTGGCACTTTTGAACGATCATTTGATCAATTATGGCAGCATGGGTGCCCCCTACTCGACCCATACACCCCTAGGACACATGCCATTCATCCCATTTCAGTTGTAGAGTGATGTGGAGTGATCTTGAGCTTGGTCTTTGGCTATAAATAGCAAGGCATATGTTCATAAGTTCACCACAACACAAACACTCTCATCTGATTATTTCTAAGGCATACAAGTCTTCTTCTCTGCTATATATTCAAGCCTTAGCTTCTGTAAGTTACTTTGATCATTCATACTTCAGTTTTTGCTTAGTTCTTAGCTAAAAACTCAACCGTCGTAACTAACGGTTGTCATTGCAATGTCTTGCAAATGATTCAGTCTTATGACGAATCAAAAATGGTTATGAGTTGGTATTTATGTGGGTATTAAACCTCTAAAATGGTTCCCCCTGATCACCACTCTAACTATGTCAATTATCGAGTCAAACGTGCGGTTAAAAAGTCAACAGAAAGCTATTTTAGCAATTTAAGCATAATCTGTGATACATATGTTATGGAACCTGTTTTGACAATCATAAAACATGATAATAAGTATATAAACATGTTTGCGCTCGTTTGAATCGATTATTTGCTATATAGAACCGGTTCGGAGCCGAAAGTCGCAAAAGTTTGACTTTTGCTTTGACTTCAGTTCTGACCCGTTTTAGTGAGGTATAAATATACCTTAGGACTCTCTTAGGACCAGGTCACATGTTGGTATAAGCCTCTGTGGTCGGTTCATGAGTTATCCGAGTCTTTAGCGCATTTCCGTCATTCGCCTAAAAGTTGACCGTAACGGCCTTTTAAAAATTAAAACGAGTATTTCGAACACGTGAACGGACCAAAACCTTGCTTATTAAATTATAAGCATGTCCCTGAAGTTTCACGTCAATCCGAGGCCTAGAATGAGAGTTATGCTAAAAGGCGCACTTTTAAGAAAGTTTTGTAATTAACGGCGCAATTAGCATAACGCCCATCTAACCCAAGTTTTCGTCACCAAAACTTTTACCCACTGTGGTAAAATAATATTTTGGGAATTTTAAAGATTTTTAATAATTTTTACCTTGCTCATAACCTGCGGTTATGGCTACGGTTCGGTAAATACCGAATATGCCCTTTTTGACCAAAACGGGAGTTCTACAAGGTCTTTTGACCCGATTCCAATTGCCACTGGTTTTAAATAATAAATAAAGTATTTTAAGCTTTGTAAGCTGTTCGGAAAACTCAGATTTCCTGTAGAACTCGAAAATCCCTATTAAAGTCTTTAAAATGACCGAAAAGCCCCTACGGGGCATAATATAAACTTAAACTCGTTACGGGCATTACGGAAGGTATCCTACTGATACCAAAATACTTTTAAGGCATATTGACTTAGGAAATAAGTGTACGACTCTTATGGTTAACCGTTTCGCCTATTTGCGCACACGGTACGGCCCACGGAACTAGTTTTCGTGCAATAGCCGATATGGGTCAAATTATATTATTTGAACCCCAAAATCCAGAGTATGAACTATAAACCCATATAAAACAAGTCTCTGAACTTGTTGGGTCCAAATCATACTCCATTCTCGGTTTTCGCCTTTTCGTGCGAATTAACCATATCTATATATCGGAATCAACCGGTTTAAGCTACGGCTACTATAAGGACCGTTAGGATTCTAAGAGGTTAATTAAAACCTTCGTTCCAGATTAGGAGCCCCAGTAAAAGCTATCGGTGACTTGATCTAAATTAAGGATTAATACTTGCAAAGGTAAATACTTTTGACTTATTTCCCCTATATGGGCTTGGGTTACGGTATATTAATACCGCTTGATTGAGCATTATATTCATCCATCGCTTAGGTGGATAATTAAATAATATGATCGGCTCATTTAAACAGTTTTGTTGCTTAAAAGCCTTTGGGGGGTTTAATGACCGTTGTCCCGGATATCCTCGGCATCATTTTACGAAATGGCCACGACCATCGACATCCCGGTGTAGGCGTACACCCGGTATAAAGTGTCGACATTAAAACTAAAAGACGTAGCCGTTGGTTTCTGTACTACGGTTTTACGCGAACGTGGTGTGTCTATAAATCTTTAACCCGGCACGACCCGGGCTGCTGAACGCATAAAAGAACATGTAAAACGTTCACAAGATCATTATGAATTTTCCCAAGTTATAAAAGAGTTTGTGCCTTGTGCATTCAAATCAATTTTAATAAACATTTTCAAATGTGTCAGTTGAATGTATTTACCAGTGTAAACTGATGTATTTTCCCCAAAAAGATTAAGTGCAGGTACCTAAACGTAATTGGCTGGTATTAGCTCCCTAGCGTCGGGATAAGCCTCGCAAGCTTGATTGCAGTATCTAATGGAACAATACTTTATCTGTATTTACGATCCACTGTGGATATTCAACTTCTGTAATACATTATGATATTACAATCAGAGGTTGAAATTATATATTTAAATTATGCTTCCGCTGTGCATTATATAATTGTGTGGTTTGACTATAATGTTGCCAACATCGTCACGGTAATCCCCCACCGGGCCCACCGGTGAGACACGTGGAAATCGGGGTGTGACAGGTTGGTATCAGAGCCAACATTGAGTGAATTAAACACTATCCTATTGTGTTTAATCTCAATAACACAATTGCACATACTTGAGTCTAGACAAGAACTTAGGACAAATTCGGATTAATACTCCTTTTTGTCTTTATTTTCGATTTGATTTTTAATAAGTTTTGGAGCAGGAAAATGCCACCTGTTATATTCCGAGGAAGAGGAAGGGGACGTAGAGGCCGAGGAGAAATCGTGACACATCACGATCAAGAAGCTGGACCATCTGGTACAAGACATCCTTCGATGACAAGGAGCGAAGAGCCACAACGACGAAGAGATCTTTACGAACCAGCGAGGCATTCCACTTCGCACAGCTCAACGCCATCCTACCGGCACTCCTTTGGGCCAGATTCAGAAAATAATCCCAACAACCCACAACCTTCCTTCATACCTCTGCAACGTTCGGTTTCGCACCGGAACTACGACGACCCTAGTCCATACTACGTAGCTCAGTTTAATCCGGCTGACTACATACAGGAACCTTCAGGATTTGTTCCACTAGGGCCACAAGACCATTTTTCTGAAGATCCCATGGAGGAAGATGAGGATCCAACTGAGCCAGCTCGTGGTACGCCCACGCATCCGATAGAAATATCTGATGGATCTTCATATCATGGTCCACAATATCAAGGCCCAGATAGCTTTATGGCCTTGTTTGACCGACATGAGTGGTACAACACACCATCTCATCAGACATCGCAACCGAGACATCCAAAGGATCCCTCTGAGGATTCACGCTTTGAGGCAGTTACGCCACCACCTCCGCCACCGGCACAACCAGTAATACCTGATCCGCCGAGGCGTAGGAGGACCAATGCTCGTATGTCTACACGAGGAGGAGGGGGTAACCACTTCAGCACTCCTCGACATTCAAGTAGTAGCCACTATCCGCCACTACATGAAGAAGGACCTTCAAGTCCTATACAAGAAGCGAACTCCGCACCTACTGCAAGAAATTCGCCACCATTTGGGTATGACCAACCCATACCTGCTTATACAGGTCCAACGGCTTACAACCCGTTCGAACCGTCACAAGCACAATACAACTACGGCTATGAGCGCGACCCATATGTGGTGTCGGCTAGATATAATGCGCGCTACCCTGACGGAGCACATGGAAACATGGGACCACCGGATTACTCAGCTCATGGGTATCCAATACCTCCCAGACCTCCCGTTCCGCATCAAGCGCCACAACCACGATTTTCTCCTCCTGAACAGGAAGAAATACTCCATCGACTAGATCGTGTGGAGAGAGAGTTCGAGGAAGAAAAGAAAAGCCACCGAGGATTTCTCAAGGGCTTGGCGAACCTACTAAAGGGCAAAAAGAAGAAACGTGACCACTAGCCCTTAATAGTAGTACTACTGTAATTTCTACTTTGAAATAAGTCCCTGCGTGGACAACTTATCGTATTTCAGTCCCTACGTGGACTTATCCTTAGTCCTTGCATGGACACTTATCCTGTATTAGTCCCTGCGTGGACTTGTCACTTATTTTAAAACCTCTCTGGAGGTATGTATTATTTGAAAGACCCGTTTAGGGCAATATGTAATTGTATTTGAAATTTCGGAATGTATGTTATGAGTTTTGTTTTAATATATATATAAATAAATCAAAACCATTCCTTTTATATTGATCTGCCTAGTAAAAATCTTAAGGGGGTGAAACCTAGCTTGGGGTCTTTTAAGATCAGTCAAGATGGTACGACCTAGCTGAAAAGATTCTGATTCCCTGTTAACCTCTGTACGCATGTTAACATTCATGGCAGATGTGATTCGTTATAATCACGCACGTCATTCTTATACAATAATCCTTTGAGGATTTCAAAACCCAACTAAATGATATATAGATCGAGGGTTAAATCACCAATGAAGGTGGTCAATATTATAAAGACATCCATTTAGCGATGCAATGCCTACGGGCCAGTACTATAAAGACATCCATTTAGCGATGCAATGCCTACGGGCCAATATTATAAAGACATCCATTTAGTGATGCAATGCCTACGGGCCAGTATTATAAAGACATCCATTAGTGATGCAGTGCCTACGGGCCAATATTATAAAGACATCCATTAGTGATGTAGTGCCTACGGGCCAGTAATATTAAAACATCCATTAGTGATGTAGTGCCTACGGGCCAATATTATTAAAACATCCATTAGTGATGTAGTGCCTACGGGCCAACCATATTAACACATCCATTCGAGATGTAGTGCCTACGGGCTAATCATATTGAAACATCCATTAGAGGTGTAGTGCCTATGGGCCATAATAACTGTCTTATAAGACAAAAGGCAGTAGTAGTCTATGACTCTCTGTCAGAAAGAGATGAAGGAACTACGGTTCAACTCTCTATGCCTTTGATTCTCTGGAATCTCGGCTAATATTATAAAACATCATCGTGATTAGGCTGTATGCCACCAATACTATTTATATAGTTAAAATAGGATATATTCAAATCCTAATATTTAATGAGTTAATAGGTTAACCGAATATGGTCTCTGTACCATGGTTGACAAATTGTCATAAAAGACAATCAAATAATAATCTCCTAAATTAAAGTTTTGTTATCTTCTGTAACAGATCCAAGTTACATATGGCGGATCCCAATGTAGACAACAGCCACACAAACGAAGATGACTATGACAATGCGTCAGTACATTTGACAGGCGCACAGCTTAAGGCTCTGATCAACAATGCTGTCCAGGCAGCGATTGATCGTCAAAATACTGAGTCTCAAGGCAGATCTGTGTCAAAACCACCCTCTAAACCAAAGACACACTCCAAACCACCCTCTGAACCCAAGAAAGATGACGACAAGCATTCGTCTACTGAGCACAGCGTTCACCGTGATAGAGAATATACGGATGCGTCTGGTGCTAAGGGTTGCACCTACAAATACTTTGTATCATGTAAGCCCCGTGAATTTACAGGGGAGAAAGGTGCGGTTGACTGTATAACCTGGCTGGACGAGATGGACACGATTGTGGACATCAGCGGGTGCGCTGAGAGGGACGTGGTTAAATTTGTGTCCCAGTCATTCAAGGGCGAGGCCCTGGCATGGTGGAGAGCTCTGGTGCAGGCTTCAGGTAAGACTGCCTTGTACAAGATGTCATGGGGGGAGTTTATTACCCTCATAAAAGAAAACTACTGCCCTCAGCACGAGGTTGAGAAGATTGAGGCTGATTTTGTCTCACTGGTGATGACAAACCTGGATTGTCAAGCTTATCTGACAAGCTTTAACACTATGTCACGCCTGGTGCCATATCTTGTGACACCAGAACCAAGAAGAATTGCCCGATTCATTGGGGGCTTAGAGCCGGCGATCAAGGCCAGCGTGAAGGCCTCTAGGCCAACGACCTTCAGGTCAGTTACTGACCTCTCCTTGTCTCTTACACTTGATGCTGTCCGTCTGAGGGCACAAAGGAGCAAGGAGGCTGAGAAGCGGAAACGTGAGGATGATACCTCACGAAAGTCCGGTAAAAAGCACCGTGGAAACGGTGAGGGCAAGAAAGGGTCGGAGGCAAGAAAGGAGGGGCAAGCTGATGGAAGACCTTACTGCAAGGTCTGTAAGAAACCTCACTCCGGGAAGTGTAGGTTTGCGTCTGGTTCACAGTCGCAACAAAAGACTCCATCCTGTGGACTATGCAAGTCCAAGGACCATAAGACGGTGGAGTGTAAAAAGATAAAGGACGCAACCTGCTTTAATTGCAATGAAAAGGGGCACATAAAGAGTAATTGCCCGAAGTATGCCAAGAAGGCGGAAGAGACGAAGAAATCAAATGCGAGAATTTTTCGCTTGGATGCAAAGGAAGCGGTCAAGGACGACACTGTGCTTACAGGTACTTTTCTCGTGAATAATATATTTGCAAGAGTACTGTTCGATTCTGGCGCCGACAAGTCCTTTGTAGACCAGAAATTTTGCCAACTACTAAATATGCCAATCAAAACCCTAGACGTAAAATACGAAGTAGAGTTAGCAGACGGAACGATAGAAACCGTCTCTACCGTTCTAGAAGGATGTGAAATATCCATTAGGAACCATTCTTTTCCTTTATCTCTACTTCCTTTCAAACTTGCGGGTTTTGACATCGTGCTAGGCATGGACTGGTTATCCCATAACCAGGCCCAAATCATTTGCGGCAAGCGGCAAATAGTTTTAAAGACTCCGAGTGGTGACTCTCTTACCATTCGAGGGGATACGCATTACGGATTGCCCGAAGACGTATCTATGCTGAAAGCTTCAAGGTGTTTGAACAGAGGCTGTGTAATTTACATGGCTCAGGTGATAATAGAAGAACCAAAGCCGAAGATCGAGGATCTTCCTGTCATTTCTGAATACCCCGAGGTTTTCCCTGAAGAACTACCTGGTTTGCCACCAGATAGACAAGTGGAGTTCAGAATTGACATCATTCCTGGAGCAGCTCCGATAGCAAGAGCACCTTACAGGTTAGCGCCAACGGAAATGAAAGAACTGAGGACCCAGTTGGATGAACTGCTGGCGAAAGGTTTTATCAAACCTAGTTCATCTCCCTGGGGAGCTCCTGTCCTATTTGTAAAGAAGAAGGACGGGTCGATGCGGTTGTGCATCGACTATAGAGAGCTAAATAAAGTTACCATAAAGAATAGATATCCTTTACCAAGGATCGATGATCTGTTCGACCAACTGCAAGGAGCAAGTTACTTCTCCAAGATCGACTTAAGGTCGGGTTATCATCAACTAAGGGTCAGAGATGAAGATGTACACAAGACTGCATTTAGGACTCGCTATGGTCATTACGAGTTCCTAGTGATGCCTTTTGGGCTCACAAATGCACCAGCTGCGTTCATGGACCTCATGAATCGCGTGTGCAAGCCGTATTTAGATAAATTCGTCATAGTCTTCATCGACGATATCCTTATCTATTCTAAGAACCAAGATGACCACGAGAAGCACCTCCGTTGCATTCTCGAATTACTACAACGTGAGAAACTCTACGCCAAATTCTCGAAATGTGAATTCTGGCTACGAGAAGTTCAGTTTTTAGGACACGTTGTGAGTGAGCGTGGTATCCGAGTGGATCCCGCTAAGGTAGAGGCGGTCATGAACTGGCAAGAGCCAAAGACGCCTACCGAGATTCGTAGCTTCCTGGGATTAGCAGGATATTACCGGAGATTTATTGAAAATTTTTCAAGGATTGCTGCGCCTTTGACTTCCTTGACCAAGAAGAAAGAAAAGTACATTTGGGGCCCGAAGCAGCAAGAGTCCTTTGAAATACTGAAGCAAAAGCTAAGCAACGCTCCTGTGTTGACATTACCTGAGGGTACAGATGAATTCGTAGTTTACTGCGATGCATCACACACAGGCATGGGGTGTGTGCTTATGCAGAAGGGCAAGGTGATTGCCTATGCTTCAAGGCAATTAAAGGTGCATGAAAAGAATTACACCACCCATGATTTAGAGTTGGGTGCCGTTGTATTTGCACTTAAGTTGTGGAGGCACTACCTTTATGGCATTAAATTTGTGATTTATTCTGATCACAAAAGCCTCCAGCACCTGTTCAACCAGAAAGAGTTGAACATGAGACAACGTCGTTGGATGGAAACCCTGAATGATTATGACTGCGAAATCAGGTACCATCCCGGCAAGGCGAATGTAGTCGCCGATGCATTGAGCAGGAAAGAAAGGGTAAAACCCATTCAAATCAATGCCAAGAGCATTGAAGTTAAAAATAATTTGATGGAAAGGATATTAGCTGCGCAGCGTGAGGCTGTGTTAGAAGCCAATTATCCTAATGAAAAGCTGGGAGTAACTGAAGAGCAGTTGACTCTTAGCAAGGATGGAATTCTTAGACTAAACGGACGCATATGGGTTCCGATTTATGGGGGACTACGAGATGTTGTTCTCCAGGAAGCCCATAGTTCCAAATACTCAGTCCATCCTGGTGCTGATAAAATGTACCAAGACTTAAAGGCAAATTATTGGTGGATAGGCTTGAAAAAGTCTGTAGCCGCCCATGTAGCAAAGTGCTTGACTTGTGCTCAAGTCAAAGCCGAGCACCAAAAGCCGTCTGGCTTGCTACAACAGCCTGAACTTCCCGAGTGGAAGTGGGAATGCGTAACTATGGACTTCATAACCAAGTTACCCAAAACCAGTAAAGGAAACGATACAATATGGGTCATAGTCGATAGGCTGACTAAATTAGCTCATTTTCTACCCATCAAGGAGACGTATAGCTCCGATATGTTAGCCCAACTATATGTTGATAAGATTGTAGCCTTACACGGCATACCTGTGTCTATTATTTCCGACAGGGATACTAGATACACATCTCACTTCTGGAAGAGTTTCCAGCAATCTTTGGGCACGCGTTTAAATTTTAGTACGGCTTACCATCCACAGACGGACGGTCAAAGTGAGCGTACTATCCAAACGCTAGAAGACATGCTTCGTGCATGTGCGATAGATCTAGGTGGTAACTGGGATAAAAACCTACCCCTGATCGAATTCTCCTACAATAATAGCTACCACACCAGCATAAAAGCTGCGCCTTTTGAGGCATTATATGGTAGGAAATGCAGATCGCCTGTTTGTTGGGCGGAGGTAGGAGAGGTCCAATTATCGGGACCAGAGATTGTTTTCCAAACAACGGACAAGATTGTCCAGATACGGGAACGTCTCAAGGCTGCCCGCGATAGGCAGAAGAGCTACGCTGATCCAAAGCGTAAGGATTTTCACTTCGAAGTGGGTGAAAAAGTATTACTTAAGGTGTCGCCCTGGAAGGGGGTGATGCGTTTCGGCAAGAAAGGCAAGCTGAGTCCGAGATACATAGGACCTTTTGAGGTCATTGAACGGGTCGGATCAGTTGCCTATAAACTAAACTTGCCTGAAGAGCTCAATGGAATTCACAATGTGTTCCACATCTGCAATCTCAAAAAGTGCTTCGCCGACGAATCGTTGGTGATTCCACACACAGATGTGCATATAGATGAGAGCTTAAAATTTATAGAAAAACCCTTGTCGATTGAAGATCGACAGGTGAAGAAGCTTCGCAGAAAGCACGTACCGATTGTAAAGGTCAAATGGGATGCTCGTAGAGGTCCTGAATATACGTGGGAAGTCGAAGCTACAATGAAAGAAAAATACCCCTACTTATTTGAGTAAATCTCGGGTCGAGATTTATTTTAAGGGGGTGAGGATGTAACACCTCGAAATTTTGTGTCCAATGATGTGTTAACACGTGTCATTTGTTTACACGTGGCATCTATAATAAATAAAGGACTAATTTTGACAAACCTTGAAAGTATATAAATTCGAGGGTTATAAATGTCAACAAGGGTGAATATACTGTATAGTATCCCTAAATAATGCTTAAACCTTCAAACGAATAAATTATAGATCGTACAAAACTAAAACGCGGAAGAAAGTGAGAGATTACAAACTACAGGGGTTAACTGTGTCAACATGTTTAATAATACCTCTGAGTGACCCTTTAACGTTCCAAAGACTTTGTAACGGTGTTATACCCTCACTAAAATAATATATATGAATTTCGCGAAGTTTCGATATGAAACGAGAAAGTTACGATCGAATTCGTAGAAGAAGGGTTAAAAGCGTAAACAGTGAAAGTTAAGGCTTTCCAATATAATTAATAAATAACCGGGGACTTAATAAAGCGGGTAATTAACCCGAGGCCCCTATCGGTAAATAACCGAGGGCCAAACCGCAAAGTTACCCCTTCAAAACCGAAAGGTCAGGCGAATCATTACGAAAGATTTCGTTATTAATGGCCAGATTCTGTAATAATTACAAAAAGATTTAAAAATCCTGAAAATATAACCTTAGGCGACCCGCGTGAAGTTTCAACATAAGTTGAGGCGGGCCGCGAGCCTCCCTTATAACTCGCCTGATTTCTTAACTTTAGGCGACCCGCGTTAAAAAGCATGGGATCTCCCATGCGGGCCGCGTAAAGTGCCCAGATGCAGAAACCTTGTAACTACTTGGCTTTTGGCACTTTTGAACGATCATTTGATCAATTATGGCAGCATGGGTGCCCCCTACTCGACCCATACACCCCTAGGACACATGCCATTCATCCCATTTCAGTTGTAGAGTGATGTGGAGTGATCTTGAGCTTGGTCTTTGGCTATAAATAGCAAGGCATATGTTCATAAGTTCACCACAACACAAACACTCTCATCTGATTATTTCTAAGGCATACAAGTCTTCTTCTCTGCTATATATTCAAGCCTTAGCTTCTGTAAGTTACTTTGATCATTCATACTTCAGTTTTTGCTTAGTTCTTAGCTAAAAACTCAACCGTCGTAACTAACGGTTGTCATTGCAATGTCTTGCAAATGATTCAGTCTTATGACGAATCAAAAATGGTTATGAGTTGGTATTTATGTGGGTATTAAACCTCTAAAATGGTTCCCCCTGATCACCACTCTAACTATGTCAATTATCGAGTCAAACGTGCGGTTAAAAAGTCAACAGAAAGCTATTTTAGCAATTTAAGCATAATCTGTGATACATATGTTATGGAACCTGTTTTGACAATCATAAAACATGATAATAAGTATATAAACATGTTTGCGCTCGTTTGAATCGATTATTTGCTATATAGAACCGGTTCGGAGCCGAAAGTCGCAAAAGTTTGACTTTTGCTTTGACTTCAGTTCTGACCCGTTTTAGTGAGGTATAAATATACCTTAGGACTCTCTTAGGACCAGGTCACATGTTGGTATAAGCCTCTGTGGTCGGTTCATGAGTTATCCGAGTCTTTAGCGCATTTCCGTCATTCGCCTAAAAGTTGACCGTAACGGCCTTTTAAAAATTAAAACGAGTATTTCAAACACGTGAACGGACCAAAACCTTGCTTATTAAATTATAAGCATGTCCCTGAAGTTTCACGTCAATCCGAGGCCTAGAATGAGAGTTATGCTAAAAGGCGCACTTTTAAGAAAGTTTTGTAATTAACGGCGCAATTAGCATAACGCCCATCTAACCCAAGTTTTCGTCACCAAAACTTTTACCCACTGTGGTAAAATAATATTTTGGGAATTTTAAAGATTTTTAATAATTTTTACCTTGCTCATAACCTGCGGTTATGGCTACGGTTCGGTAAATACCGAATATGCCCTTTTTGACCAAAACGGGAGTTCTACAAGGTCTTTTGACCCGATTCCAATTGCCACTGGTTTTAAATAATAAATAAAGTATTTTAAGCTTTGTAAGCTGTTCGGGAAACTCAGATTTCCTGTAGAACTCGAAAATCCCTATTAAAGTCTTTAAAATGACCGAAAAGCCCCTACGGGGCATAATATAAACTTAAACTCGTTACGGGCATTACGGAAGGTATCCTACTGATACCAAAATACTTTTAAGGCATATTGACTTAGGAAATAAGTGTACGACTCTTATGGTTAACCGTTTCGCCTATTTGCGCACACGGTACGGCCCACGGAACTAGTTTTCGTGCAATAGCCGATATGGGTCAAATTATATTATTTGAACCCCAAAATCCAGAGTATGAACTATAAACCCATATAAAACAAGTCTCTGAACTTGTTGGGTCCAAATCATACTCCATTCTCGGTTTTCGCCTTTTCGTGCGAATTAACCATATCTATATATCGGAATCAACCGGTTTAAGCTACGGCTACTATAAGGACCGTTAGGATTCTAAGAGGTTAATTAAAACCTTCGTTCCAGATTAGGAGCCCCAGTAAAAGCTATCGGTGACTTGATCTAAATTAAGGATTAATACTTGCAAAGGTAAATACTTTTGACTTATTTCCCCTATATGGGCTTGGGTTACGGTATATTAATACCGCTTGATTGAGCATTATATTCATCCATCGCTTAGGTGGATAATTAAATAATATGATCGGCTCATTTAAACAGTTTTGTTGCTTAAAAGCCTTTGGGGGGTTTAATGACCGTTGTCCCGGATATCCTCGGCATCATTTTACGAAATGGCCACGACCATCGACATCCCGGTGTAGGCGTACACCCGGTATAAAGTGTCGACATTAAAACTAAAAGACGTAGCCGTTGGTTTCTGTACTACGGTTTTACGCGAACGTGGTGTGTCTATAAATCTTTAACCCGGCACGACCCGGGCTGCTGAACGCATAAAAGAACATGTAGAACGTTCACAAGATCATTATGAATTTTCCCAAGTTATAAAAGAGTTTGTGCCTTGTGCATTCAAATCAATTTTAATAAACATTTTCAAATGTGTCAGTTGAATGTATTTACCAGTGTAAACTGACGTATTTTCCCCAAAAAGATTAAGTGCAGGTACCTAAACGTAATTGGCTGGTATTAGCTCCCTAGCGTCGGGATAAGCCTCGCAAGCTTGATTGCAGTATCTAATGGAACAATACTTTATCTGTATTTACGATCCACTGTGGATATTCAACTTCTGTAATACATTATGATATTACAATCAGAGGTTGAAATTATATATTTAAATTATGCTTCCGCTGTGCATTATATAATTGTGTGGTTTGACTATAATGTTGCCAACATCGTCACGGTAATCCCCCACCGGGCCCACCGGTGAGACACGTGGAAATCGGGGTGTGACAATATCCTATAAATACCCCCCCTTTCTTGTAAAAACCACAAAAATCTGATCTAAAAGCTCTAAGTTGAAGCCATTGCTTTATACCTGAGCTACTTGGATCAAGATTAGCTTTCGGGGACCCTTTGTAAGTGTTCCTTCGTTCTTTTATCGCTTTTCGAGTCCGAAAGTCAAACTTTGTTTGAATTTCTGCATTGACCAGTTTATGGTCAATGCAAAGTTCGTTTGAACTTCATAACGTGAGAGTAATCACGATGGTTATAGCCCCTAGTGACTATACCTACTGATTACCACACTATCTAGGCTCAGTGACGAGTCGTAGTTTCGGCCAAAATACGTGTTATTGCGTATTTTGTAACCAAACTACATTTAGGTATCAAAACCGTTTGTTTTGATACCAAACCTGTTTTCTAAACTTAGTTAAGCATGTTTTAAGATGCTTAGCTCGTCACTTTTAGTTTAGTGCTTATACAGGGTCGTAAGGTAAGCGATCTAAACAATCGCTTATACTTTCGAACCTGACCCGTTTGGTCGATCATTAAGATCCGACCAAACGCATTAGGTGACCATAGTTGTATAGGGAATAACCTTTCGAGGTTATACCTTATGGTCACGACGTTTATTTAGTTGTATGATAGGTAGTTTATATGCCTTAGGTAAATTACCAAAATGCCCTTTTTACGCCAAATTTCATATTAAGCATATGTAACATAACTTTTGATATCTAAACTGATTTGGCAACACTATTAGACATGTTAAGGCATATTTTACTTATCATAGGACTAGTTAGGCGTTCCAAACGCGTTTCACGCGAACGACGCGTTAAAGTAGCATAAGCTACCTAAACGGGTCGTAATGGGTTGTAAGCACTTAGGTTAGGTTTCATTTTAGTATATAGGCTTTGTTAAACCATATTACACGAGTCTCCATACTCGTTTGGTTTACGAACCCTCATTCTATCCAATCCTCCGATTTAGGTCCGGTATATTAACATAGTTACCTATATTAGGTGTCGTTTGATTTCCGTGATCTCTAGCATTGTTTGGTTGTTACTCAAAGACTACTAAGCAATCTCAAGTGAGTACATAGACCCCTCTTTTACTGTTTTCCAAACTGTTTTGGGGTGAAACACATGTGCCTACTTGTTACTTTCATGCTTTCCATGTTTTCATATCATATGCTTATTATGTTCTTTAGTACACTTATAGTACATGATCTCATTGTGTTTATGCTATGTATGTCCATTGTGTGCATACTTAGTACATCGTTTTACATTACATTTTATGCTATGTATCTCCATTGTGTGCATACTCAGTACATCGTTTTACATTACATTTCACGCTATGTATGTTCATTTGATTACATACTTAGTGCATTGTTTTCACATGCTTACATTTTTTTGGTTTGACATTTGGTTTGTTCAAATGGGACAATATACATTCATTAACATTGATCACGCCATTCGTTAGTAGGTAGTGGTACCATAGGACTTGACAACTCCCATTCCTGAACCCCAGGTTTGTTTGGGTGGAAGGAATGACCGAATTCGATAAATATAACACAGACAAACCTTTAATTTGTTTAAAGGTCTATCACCACAGTCACAAGGCTTGAATGTATGCATTTTCACAATACCGCATAGATGTTTGTATCAGTATAGCATGCATTTGCTCCACAAAACATAACTTTGACTTAAACTATGTTTAATTCAATGCCCTGTTTTTTGTGCATTGTACCTATGGTTTAGTTGATATATTTCACATGCCATACATGATATTTTTGGATACACATTATATGATTTACATTAAACATAAACATTTTGACATTGATATACACATTTGGTGATTTACATTAGACATGGACATTTTGATATGGTTTACACAATAACACTTGACAATTGATTTATACATGAACAATTTACATTGGTGATTGGTTTGGGTAAATGGTTTGAGTAACGAGGCGTGTGTAATATGATACAAACATGGTGGATACGCCGCTGGTACTTCCTATATATAAGTGTTTGTGTAATATTACATATCGTAGCAGTTATTTAAATCATTTCAGTATAGACATATTACATTTTACACAAATAACATGTTCTTTACAAGACATTGTTTTACAAAACAGTTTATTTTATCCAACTCATTTTATTTGGTTATTTCTTTAACCATACTCCTTTCTTTTATATAAATCTGATTTCTTATCGAGTTTTCATATGATTTATAACAGAAAACACTTAACAAGGTTCATGACTAATTTTTATTAAACCTTTCTTCTAAAACCCCAGTCATGAATCCTATTTTCACAAAACCTATGTATCTCACATGCATTTTTATGCTGACGTACCTATTTTCACATGTGTTTTCAGGAGCTGTCGCTTAGGATGATGATCGTGACACTAGGGCGGACCTGTGCCTTAGAGACTTAAAATAAAGATAGAACTAGTTTAATTATGTTCTGAACTCTTTATTTCCTGTTTTGAAACAATGTAACACTCTTGTTTGATAAATAAAATGTAACTTTAATTTCCATGGTTGTGAAACAATAATTCTGTTACAACACTCCCCGACGTTTCCGCCACGATTTGATGTTTTACGTGGTCGGGGTGTGATAAGGGCCAACGTCCTCGTTGATCACGACTGGTTCTCTCCAAACCACCACTCTGTGAGTCATCACTCCGAGTCTGACTCTGATATCAAACAAGAGAACTTAACCCAAAAGACTAGTCTGGTAAGTGAGAGACCATTTAGTATATAAACCGACAAGTAACATACTTCCAATGGTTTCAAACCATAACAGTTATTCCATCTCAACGTGTGAGCAAAAGGCCAAAAAGTATTCGACCCTCATCTCAACGTGTGAGCATAAGGCCAAAAAGTATTCGACCATGAAACCTTGAAAAATATAAAAGTCAAATAAACTGAATCGATTAACTCAAGTAACTTAATATTGGATTGTTTTAATAAATTTAAACAAACCTATAATTTTTAGTATTACCGTTGATTTTTTTTCTATACTAGTTCAGATTATTAATTTTTAGGCAAATTGGAAATAAATAATCCCACTTATCTAACTTTGGCCAATAATAATCCCAAGTCAGTTATTAGCCGATAATAATCCGACCTCGTCCATGTTTTTTGTAAAATACTCCACCGTTAAATCAACCTAACATCGTTATAAAAAAGGATGACGTGGTTGCCACATGTGAAATGACATGGCTTATTTTAAATGACACTGATTATTTTAATCTCTCATTTGTTTTGTTGGCTGATTATAAAAGGGGCATTGACCCCAAACTTCAAGGAATCCAAAAACCCAGTTGGGATAGAGGGTTCATGGGTTTTAGAAGGATCAATAAAGAACCCTTATTCTGTTCTCTATGGGTGTTATAGAGAGTGATGGTTTATATCGTGTTTTATAAATTTAAAGCTTGATAAAAGAGTAAAAAATAGTTAAAAATATATTGAAAATCTGTACACACTCGCACCACGTCAAGCGCGACATACCGCCCCACTATAGGGGGTCTAATATATTAGTTCAGTCTGTGTTTACACAGGTAACTAACCTAGTAGATTTTATATAAAAATATTTATATGAGGACTTTAAGCCTTCAACTGGATCAAAAGAAATGACCATGTGTATGAAGAATGGTGGGTGATTTACTAAATTTAAAAGCTTGAAATTTGATTTTATCAATAACTAACCTAGTAGATTGTATATAAAAATGTTTATATGAGGGATTTATGCCTTCAACGGGATCAAAAGAAACGACCATGTGTATGAAGTTTATGCCTTCAACGGGATCAAAAGAAACGGCCATGTGTATGAAGACTGGTGGGTGATTTACTAAATTTAAAAGGGTTATTAGATTTTATCACCCTCAACTATTGTCTATTGGCCGCTGCCACCCCCAACTATCACTTTGACGTTCGTCACCCCCAACTTAACACTTAGTGTGTTCTGTTACCACGTCGTTAACCGATCCCTAACTTTTGAACCTGTTACTACACTTTTTGGGGTGTCATAGGGATCTTGTGAATGTTTTAGGAATTTTAGAACACCCCCAAAAGTATAATAACAGGATCAAAAGTTAGTGATCTAGTGACAGAACACACTAAGTGTTAAGTTGGGGGTGACGGGAGTCAAAGTGATAGTTGGGGGTGGCAGCGGCCAATGACCAATAGTTAAGGGTGATAAAATCCAATAACCCAATTTAAAAGCTTGAAATTTGATTTTGTAAATAATTTAAACATTATGAAGAAGATATTGTCTGAATTATTAATGATATGGTTTGTTTAATGAGTACGCATTAATCATCAAATAAATTGAAACTTTATACAAACCATAATGAGTACACATTAATCATCAAACAAATTAAAACTTTATATAAACCATTAATACGTTTTTTTTAACTGCAAAAAACTTCATTCATCACCTAAAAATTTCATTATAGATATTACATAATCATATGGTTAGTAAGCTACTAAGGGGCTGTTTGACAACATCTGAATGGTTAAGTTTTGAACCAGTAAGAGGTCTGAACTATTAAGTGCTGAACCAGTAAAATGTCTAAACCATTAAGAGCCTGTATAATGCTTAACCGTTCATTGGCAAATGTCTAACCAATTCAGATTAGAGGTCTTAACCATTCAGACTCTGTATAAATCTTAACCATTCAGAGGCAAATGTCTGAACCATTCAGACATCTATTTGTGAAACAAACAGTCTGAACCATTAAGTGCTGAACCAGTAAGAGTTCTGAACCATTAAGAGCCTCAAGAGATAAACAAACAGCCTCTAAGCCAACCACCTCTTTATGATCGCTAAATAAAATTAAAACATTACATAAAATTAGATGTTCGACACCTTGAAACGTCTCCAATTATTCCATTCAATGCTCCGCCCTTTTATTCTACATTTAATCCATATGTATGTTGTTGCTTGCATCTCCCCAAAAATCGCGTCTATATTAGCTCTTTTCCCACTAAAGATACTTTCGTTTCTCGCTTTCTATATCCCCCAACATGTTGCTATTATTACTACTTGTATAAATTTCTTTTTCGTTTCTTTTACTATCGCTTGTTTGTGAAATTCCAAAAGATCCTTCATTGTAAAAGTAAGAATTTGTTGTACTCCACACCATGTACTAACTTTATGCCATAACACCGATGCTACGTAGGATCCTGTGAACAGGTGATCGGCATCTTCTTCTTTTTCCCCGCAAAGTTTGCATACGGCTGGCACCGGTAACATTCATCTTCTTTTTAATCCTACCATGGTTGCCAACCGATCTTGTACTCCATGCCACCCAAAGATGTTTACTTTTTTTGGGACCCATTTAATCCATTCGAAGGGACAATACGGAACCGCAAATTTGCTTAGTTCCACTCTGGTTGATGCTACCGAGAATGTCCCGTCTCTCACCATTACCCATTTCCACCTATCCTTCTGATTGCCGAGGATTATTGTTTGCGCCAATGCCTCCATTTCTTGAAACTGATTGCATAATTCGGCCGACTCTAGATTTTGTCTCCACTCCCATCGTGCTTTCCTTTCTTCTACCGATGCTTTTTTATTTCTTTCCAATGCGAAGAAATCCGGGAATCCATCCTTTAACGGTTCTCCGACCCACCAATCTAACCAAAACCGTATTTGTTTTCCATTTCCTATTACTCCTTTCATTAGTTGAGCTGAATTTTTATTGTATTTGTCGAGTTCTTTTCCAACTTTCGCTATGTTATTCCACGTACCCGTGATACCCTCTTTGATCGGCATGCATGAAGTCGAGTGTATGTGTGAGTGAATTGATGTGATTGTTCGCCCTCACAATGTTTTTTTTTTCATGTTTATACCTCTACCACCACTTTAATAAGAGACTTATGTTCATATCCTTGAGAGCTCCCAAACCTAGACCCTCTTTTTCAAGAGGACCTATAACCTTTTCCCAACATACCCAAGCCATTTTTATTTTTCATCGTTACCATTCCAAAAAAAAACATTCTTCTAAGAGTTTCTAGTTTATCCAACACACCATGTGGTGCTTTGAATAAAGAAAAGAAATATAGAGGGAGGTTGTTCAAAGTTGATTTTAATAACCTTACTCTACCTCCCACCGAAAGCATTTTTAACTTCTACATCGGCAATTAGTTTTTAAAACAATCCACGACACAATTCCAATGACGGATTTAGTTCATGTTTGCTCCCACCAGTACCTCCAAGTACTTGCATGGGAATTTTCCCGACTTGACAATTTGTGAGGCCATTTGAGATACCACGGTCTCGCTCACCCGAATTCTGAAAAGATTTGACTTTTTATAATTAATTTTCAGCCCCGAAATGAAATGAAAGCATCTCACTAATCTAATTATATTATGAATACCATTTTCATCCCAATCCTTCGTAAATACAACATCATCCGCATACATTATGTGTGATATGATTGTCCTCTATGCATAAACCACTAATACGTAAATAGGTATATTTGGATGCATCATTGACTTAATTATTTTAAAGTGTAATGATGACGTGAAAAGTGAAAACAATAATTGAATCATAAATTTCGTTAACGTAATGATTTTTTACATGTGCAAAGCATTGCTTGCTCTCAACCACATATTAATTATTTAGTTGTAAATTCCCATCAGGCCAGCATTTTGTGATTGCAACTGATTTTTATTGAATAATTCCAATCCAAGTAGTACTAGGTGCCAATGAGTCCCAACCCAAGTGGTTGGGAGAAGAGAAGGTCAGGAGTTTTTCCCCCTTGGGGGTTTCTTATGGAGGGGTGCGGGTTCGAATCCCATTCAGGGGTAAAAGCCTGGGGGGGCTGGACCTTAGGGGGGGCCTGGGATCGAACTTGGGACGTGGGTGAGTTTCGTAGAGGGGTGTACCGCTGAGTCATTCAAAAAAAGGTAGTACTAGGTGTATTGTGTGTGTTACTGTGTGTCTTTATTGAGGATAAAAATAAAAATGTAATATGATATAATTTTAAGAATTTAACTAATCACCATAAAGATATATTTTCAAGGATAAAATAGGATTTGGTTATCTTTTTTAACAACAAATTTGGATCACTAAAGTATCATCGTGCCATCAGCGGAATCACCCGACCATATCCATCTCTACTGGCAATAATTGTACACCAATTCATGAGGAAACCCAATAAATCTGGGAAAAAAACTTGTGAGAATCGAACCCAGAACCTAATGGTCTCTAAGACTTATCCTACCCATAATATGCTACTAAACTTTAAAAGTGAAGGTGGAGATTTGCTAATCGTCAAAAAGTTTTGTGGGTTAAGGTTTTTAAATCCATTATATGGGGAGACGCCATGCATTATTGATGATTCTTGTGTTGTTAAAGGTAATGGAGTTTGACAAAGAATTGTTAAATCATGTGCAAAACTTCAAGAAAAAGACATTTTTCCATTAGTCTTCCTTAACATTATTCGTAAATGACATTTTTCCACTTTCAATCATTATTTTCTAGATTTTTTTTCTCCTCATATGACGTTATACCAGAAACACCCCTCCTTTTTCATGTTTCTGTAACGCCCAGAGGGTGACGTTAAGGGACGTTATCAAGCCCTTGACGCCCTTATAATGTCTATTGCGTATAGAGTAAGGAAAAATAAAGCTTCCTTTTTACTCTCTTCAATTGCATCAACAATCCAAATGTATCTCGTGATTAGCGGCAAGAATGTACAATAAGATGAGAAGCAAAGCAGGAATAAGAATTTTGAAGCCCCAAACAAACACCAGCCGGTCCAGCCCAAACAAGAGCCCAAAGCCCATTTGCAAAACAAGAAATTAATATTAGAGTAAAAACAATTAGATTATAAAATTGGATAATATATTTTAACACAATCTCATGATCTAAGAACTTTAAAGCTTATAAGAAAAGTTACGGAGCACAGTACATGATGATTAATTTTGTGCAGTAAGTTTGTTCAAGCAAGAATCTAACGGTTTTTTTACCAACTCTTCACATCTACAAGTGGGTTCATGATATCTGGTTACATTGAGTACAACTTAAGGAGCTTAACAAAATCAGTGAGAGACATACATGTTTTTTTTATATATTTTTATATCGATCATAGTTTCGTTTTTATTGAATTTTAATGATTTAAAGTTTTACTGATTTTTTTTATGATTTAAACTAGGGTGTAAACAAGCCGAGCTACTCGAACTCAACTTGAAAAAAAAGCTCGAAATGAGCCGTGCTTGAACGAGTTTGAGACCGAGCCTATAAACAAGCTCGTTTGGTTAACGAGCCCGAGATTCGCTTGTCAAGCTCCAGCCGGCTCGCGAGCCTGAACGAGCCCATCACCTATATAATTAATCAATATATTAAATACATATTTAAATAATAATAATAATTACTACTCATAAAAGTATGAAAAAATAAATAATAATTTATACTCAAAATAATATTGTTAACTTAAATTAATTAATAAATAATAAATGAGTCGAGCTTAAGTTTGAAAAACTATGTATGAGTTCGTGCTCAACACAACTTGTTTTCATCCCTAATTTCAACTATTAATGAGTTAACATCCTTATTTGGAGAAAGAGTAACTAAGATCTTCATTAAAAATCCTTTAAATAATTGGGCATTCAATGTAGAGTAGAAGTCCATATTAGGCTTGAGGGTATGGTGACATCCGATTCTTGGAGGACTATCCGTCGCGTAGGCGCCACGTCAGAGTCCTCTCAAGGATGGTCCATCCCTCAAAAGTGGAGGGTATGGGAGGATGGTCCTAGTCATAGTCATCCCCATCATTTTTATGTTTTTTTAATTTTTTTAATATTCTACTTTTTTTAACATTTAACAAAAAAACTAACAAACTATTTTCATTAATATTAAAAAACATTACATAAACTTAAAAAAAAAACTTAAAAAAAACATAAACTTAAATCCTAATATATTAAAATAAGCTATTAGTCTTCGTCTTCCATGTCGTTGTCGGGTTCGTTTTGAACGTTGTTCCAAATGTACTCCACCAAGTCCGCTTGTAGGTTATGATGTGTGTACTCGTTACGTAGAGCGAACATGTTCAAATCTTGTTGTTGCCCACTAACTGGAACAGAATTTCCAGTAGACGCGTTTTCATCGTACTCGCATATCGCTCTACCTTCGTCTTCAATGACCATGTTATGAAGGATGATACAAGCGTACATAATGTTTCATAACCGCTTTGATGTAGCCGAACGTGCTGGATGTTCAATGATTTGCCATTTTTTTTGTAGAACACCAAAAGCCCGTTCAATATCTTTCCTCGCACCCTCTTGAAACTTCGCAAACTTTTTTCTTTTATCGTCAGTCGGGTACGGAATAGTTTTAACAATTGTCGAGTACGTTGGGTATATCCCATCGGCTAGGTAGTAACCTCGCCTGAAGGATGATATGAGATTGTAGTGGGTGAAAAGTTGTGAAAAAATGTGTAAAAGAGGTGAGTATTTATAAAAGTGGGAGTGAATTGGGTGTTTTTTTTTGAAATTTTACTGTTTGAAAAAATAAATTAAATTAGAAATTATTTTTTTTATAATAACGGCTACTTTTGGTATTGGGCCCCACAAAATGTTCCGTCGCCAACGTCTAAGAATCCACGGAAAGGACGGGGACGGAGGGGGAGGGGGTTAGCATATTAAATACATAACTTCAAGTTATATTATAACTACGGCTACAATCAGTCAATCACCTTTCTCTATTCGGGTTCCTTTTCTTCTTGTTCTCACCATATTGATTCAAAATATTCTCTTGTTCATAATCTAATAAAGTTTTAATCAAGTTAAAAAATTAGGTTGATAGAGTTGGTTATTAGGCTGGGTGGTGTGGGATAAAACCCGGGGCTTTATCACACCACGTAGATGACATGTAAGCAGGGGGAGTTATTGTTAACTTACACGTTATGAAATAAAGCCCATTTAAAGCCCTCTACATGTCAATTCTTATGCCTTCTTATGCATTCTCACATTTCTTACGAAAAATGTCATTTTTACAGGATCCTAAGACTATATAATAATAATAATAATAATAATAATAATAATAATAATAATAATAATAATAATAATAATAATAATAAAAGAAAAAATCTAATTGGTTGTGGCTCACCCCCTCCTCTCTCACGCCCGCTAACCCACTAGCGAAGGCATGCCATAGCACCCCCTTTGGCTATGGCAGGTTGGTGTCGGGTGCGCCACCTAGCTTAGCTGCACACCGTCCTGTCTTATAAAGGAGTACCATTTTATGTTTATTTATGCAAATTTGAGCAAGTACAACTTTCGTAGCTAATGGTACAATCAGTAATGCATGTTTGATTAACCTCTCCCATGTGGGGGTCTCCTTGCAAATGCAATTTATGGCAGCTTGGACAGTTGAACAGTCTTCATAAACTGGTGATTGTGATATGACAATGTTGTAGGATCCATCATCCATCAACTCACACATTTCTTCCTTTGAATAGTGTTCTAGCCTACAAAAATAAAATGTACAACTCAAGATGTCCCCATAAAATTTGTACTAGAGCCAAGCAAGTAAGATTAGCCATTTTGAATCTTTGATAAAATTTGTCCTTTTGGTAATCCTATAGGACTAGCATGTGTTGTTATTTATGAACGGTATTTGAACTTGATGGCTAGTCGGTTTTTGTCCCTAAACGATACATGCACTCACCAACACTAGTCTTTAACATTTCATTGTATGATATTTGGCACAAAATGTATGATTTCGGTTTGTTGACTTCCAATATCCTTTAGGCACATATATTCACTTAGTCAACCGCATGCCAAGTAAATATATGCGCCCCTAAAATTTTGGAAGTCGAAGAAAGTGAAATCATACAAAGAAATGTGAGTCAAATGAAGGTGGTGTCAAAGTTAAAGCACTTGTCATATGCTATAAGCAACGTCAAATAATAAAAAATAAAATTATTTCAAGTGGTATAACAATTCATCTGTGGCCGTTCGTTCGTCCCTACGATTCTAAAAACCTAATACATAGGAACACTCACAAACGTGGACATGCAATGCGGTGTCAATGTGTCTGGCGTTGGATAATGTTCTATGGTCGTTCATCCAAACCCTATTTCTGGTGCTTTAAAGGATAGTTTCAAATCAGCCTAAAGAGAGTTATTAGGGTGAGGGGGGCACTCCCCTAAGAGGGGAGTCCCCTCTCTTACGCGCACCCAATCAGGTTATGCCACGTCAACTCCCCTCAGACCCCAATTTGATGGCGGCACTCCCCTCTTAGGTGACTTGTTTTTTTATTAAAAATAAAAAATAAAAAATTTCATTGGTTGATTGAATGGGGGGCCCACCTTCTCTCTCCTCCCCTCTTCAGTGCCGGCTCCCCGATTTGGCCTCCCGCCTTGATGGCGGCACCGCCCCTCTTCGGCGAACTTGGTCCCCGCATGGGGTCACCGAGGGTGCCCCCTCACCCTTAGAAATCTATCCAAACATAACACATAAAATCTAACATTATTATGGATATCATGTCTAAGTACTATGCTCATGTCCATCCAACATTTTTTTTTTACAATAATAAAATGTGACGTAAAGACATTATATTTACTAACTTACTCTAGATTTTTTTTTTGGACTTTTGCGGTTTGGTTCACAATTGTGGTCAACTAATCATGCATGTGCATGTGAAGGCATTATGGGCATGACTCCAAGTCGCCAACCATGAATAGTCGTTATTGTAATATGTCATTGGCCATCAGACTAAATCTGCATTGTGAATAGGGGTGTAAACAAGCCTAGAGATTTGAGAACTACTCGTGATCGGCTCGGTTAAAAGCTCGAACGAGCCGAGCCTTAACGAGCCCGAGCTCGAGCCTGAAATAGAGCTCGTTTTGTTATCGAGCCCGAGCTCAAGTCTGAAATACAAAGCTTGTTTAGGCTCGCGAGCCTAAACGAGCCCATACAAAATTTTATTTTTTTATATATAATATATTAATAATGATGATAACATTGATGAGCCGAGCTAGAGCTGAGCTTTGGCTCGATTAAGCGATGTTGAAGTGAGCTTGAGTCGAGCCGAGCTTTTAGCTCGTTTAAGGTTGTTCTCAAAATAGTTCGAGCCAAGCTCGAGCTTTGGGTTTTACTCGCGAGCCGAGCTCGAGCTCAAAAAAGTAGGCTCGAACCGAGTCGAGCTCGAGCTTCATAAAAACCTAACGAGCCGAGCTCGAGCCTGGTCGAGCTCGGGCTCGGCCCGGCTCGTTTACACCCCTAATTGTGAACAGTTGGTTTTATTCAAAGAGTTGATTATAGGCATTAATGTCACCAGATTTGCCTGTGTACCAAACATTACGCTATGTGCAATGGTTTATCTGTTCTAATGTCACGTTATAAAGTAACTACCATACCAGTCACATATCACCATATCACTTTCTTTTATTGGTTTTACTTTCTACCACCCATTAAAATTATCTAAAGAGTAAAGTCCTTTTTGAGTCCCTGTGGTTTGTGCATTTTAACTATTTGAATCCAAAAACTAAACATGTCTTGATTTGAGTCCCTGTGGTTTGTATTTTTAATCATTTGAATCCAAAATGCAAACCTCATCCAAATCATGGACTAAAAGGGTTGGATTCAAAGGGTTAAAAATGCAAACCACAAGGACTCAAAGGGGTGGATGAGGTTTCATTTTGGATTCAAATGGTTAAAAATACAAACCAAAGGGACTCAAATCAAGTCAAGTTTGGTTTTTGGATTCAAATAGTTAAAATGCACAAACCACAGGGACTCAAAAACGACTTTACTCTTATCTAAATTATACAAATTAAAAAACTTAACAAAGAAAATGGGTTTAATGGGGTGGCTAGGAATTTTTATTAATTCGCCACCCTGAAATAGGGTTTCACACTTTCATCACCGTGAATGGGGCTAACGATAAGAAAGTTTAACGCCTCCTAACGCGAGGCAGGAATGATGTTTAATCAGGAGTCACGGTCCACATCATCAGGGTGTGACCATCATTTCAAAATGCTAAACTCCCTTAAGAGTCTTAAAATCTTGATGAAATTAAATTTTTGTCCCAAAAAATTGTATTTTAAGATAGATACAAATTATCAACAAATGCGGATGAAAAGATAGATAGATACGAATTATCAACAAATGCGGATGAAATAAGTTTCATATTTTGAAATTTTGTTAAAAGCAAATATACACAGTACTACGGTACCCTAGAGATGCACAAAATACCCGGTTCCGGACCCGACCCGAAATACCCAACTAGGAACCGGTTCCGGGTCCTACCCGGTATGAGCCATGAGGTGTAACCGGTTCCAACCCTTTTATACCCGACATTACACATAAATCGTAGTGGGACCAAATGTTGGGGTTTCGTTTGGTTTCAAGCACCAAAACAACATTTTCGTTACTTGCCATCGTTGGTGATGCAAAAAAACTTTAGCGGTTTTGTGTTTAGAGAGTGTATGAGAGGTAGAGAAGTTGTGTGGTTAAAAATAAACATTCAAAACCTATATACTAAATTAGAGAGTTAAAATGGTAAATAACCGGTTCTAAATAACTATATTACCGTTAGAAACCGTTTCTAACATCAATAATTCAATTTTCCACCCATACCCAGACCCGGTTCTGGGTATATGCGTACCCGAACCTACCCTAACCGGTTCCAGTGGGTTGCATCCTAATATCTTATACCCGGGTTCGGTTCCTAAAAAAACCCAAATACGATTGTACCGTATTGGGTCTACAGTACCCTCGTTCAGCCCAGGCCCACCTCTAAAGATGGATACTCACTCAAAAAGAAGACATAAGTACTCAAAACTCACCCTCTGATCAGCCCCCACTTCTAATGACATAACTCTATTTCTACACACAACTTATCTGTGTGATATTTACATGTATATTCATTCTTGTTTATTAGCCCCGCTTGCGCTATGCACATATATATATGTGTGAACGTTCGGGGGGCAAAAGTGAAAGTGCACTAATTGTAATGTTATTTTACTAATTTCGTGAAAATAACGTTAAAAGAGGGGGATGGTTAATCATGCATCATGTGGTGACGTTGATAGCCGAAAGACAAAAGGGTACATGCACTAATCGGCCTTTGTCCCGATTGTTGACTGTGATGTGCCTTGTGTCCAAGGCTTAATGCAAAACTACTATCGAGCCATGGGTCTCACTAGAAGCAAGCTCTTTATTCCTACGGATGAGAGGTAAGGCTGTCTATATCTTACCCTCCTCATACCCTACCTTACCTTTCCTATTAATGGGATTTACTGAGTATGATGATGATGATTCATTCTTGTTTATCTATCGTGTGCATATACTGACTTGAGTTCAAGATGATTTTACACCCACAACTTACATGTATACGTATACTGACTTGAGTTGAAATGGTTTACAATTACAATCACCATATAAAATAATAATGGAATTTCAAATGTTTGTTTAATATTTTAATTTAAAATATTGGTTAAAGATGGAACCGTAAAGCTTCGACGGCGCTTAAAAAAACAAGAGTGCAAAACAAACCACTTCGAAATATCAGAAATAACAAACCCTAATCACGTCTACAAAATGGATAATTATAAATTATCAACTCTAATTTCTCCATTAAAAAATATAATAATATTCCAAATGGCTAATTACCATTTTGACCTTCGCTTCGACGTGACCGTTCCCACCGTCGATCTCGACCGGTGAACCGACGGCGTCCACCGCATCACCGGCTCCACAAACGAATCTCTATACTTTTCCGGCAACACTACATTCCGTCCACGTTTAGACTTTAACGCCGGTAACGTTCCGTCAAACTCCGTCCACCACTCCGCCGTCCAGCTCTCCTGCTTCCGCTTCGTTCCACCGACTATCTCCGCCGCAACCGCCGGTGTCTCCACACATTTTCCGATCGCTGGAGTACACTCGTTCTCAATTTCAGACCTATATTGAATCAACTGCGCCGCTTCAATTAACAAACCTAGATAACCGTCATCTCGTCGGTTTTCTTCGCCGGAATCTACTTTAAATTCAATTTCAGAGCTCCGATCTATGACGTCACAGATCTCAGAATCTTCAACCGGTACCTCCGGTCGCTTCACATCAAATAATTCGTCGCAATTCTCTGTATCGCCACCGTTTTCCGCCGGTAACGGAGGCTCAAACGGCTCAAACTCCGGCGGATGACGTAAGCTGACGTTGAGGTCAACATTAAGGCCTGTGTTTTGACAGTTTTCGTCGTCATCTCCGGCGGAGAAGACGGAGATGATGTGTAGGATTTTGAAGAGGTTTGTTTGAGATTTGGAACGGTGGAGATGCATTGAAACGACGTCGTGGAGACGGTTATTGTCCGGTGAAAAGATATTTAAAGAAGGATCTGAGAGGTAAAAGAAGTGAAGTTAGACAAGACTTTACGCAGTGTGGAGTGCAGACACCGTTTGTTGTGGGTTTTCTGTTACGTTTCTGTTACTATATTTGACGTCTCACACATTATTATTTTTTTTATATTACTTTTGCCAAATAATGTGATTTATATTTATATTTATATTCTATAGTAAATGTGAAGTTTTTATTATATACAAAATATTAAATTTAACATAGCACTAGTTTTTTTTGTCGTCGCGCGTTTGCGGCGAAACCAAGCAATTGATAATGTAAAACAAAGGTGATTTTAAACGGTTTAGTTTATAATCGTACTGTTTTTTGATACCAAATAAATACTTTATTATAAGTACAATTTTGTTTTTAACAAAACTTATAACGGAATGTCCGGAAAAAAATTAAGCATAACTATGTACTTGAATTTTTAGAAAAAGTTATAAACGTAAATTATTAAACAAGTTATCAAATTAATCGATAATATATGTTCTAAAAAAAGAATTATTAAAAAATGGTATCGGAAATATATGGTTTTAAAAAAGGAAAAAAATCCAAAAATATGTTATCAAAATAAAAAAAATAATAAAAATTATGTATTATTATAAAACTAAAATTACTATTCATCGTCCTTTGCTAACAATATATATATATATATATATATATATATATATATATATATATATATATATATATATATATATATATATATATATGGTCAGAATTTAGAGAGAACGGTGAAAAGTGTTAGAACGGTGAGAACGATTTTGGTGGTGACATGTGGCATTGATGTTAAATTACACTAAGGGGTAATATTGTCAAAAAAACCCACTCACATGAACTGGGTGTTTAAATAAAACGCCATAAAAACACCCAATTCAGAAAATGCCATGAAACCAGTTAAAACGCCATAAAAACACCCAATTCAGAAAATGCCATGAAACCAGTTAAAACGCCATAAAACACTCAAAAGCTATTTTTTGAGCTATAATTTACAACAGCTCAAAAAATCGTTTTTTTAACGCCGTAAAACACTCAAAAGCTATTTTTTGAGCTATAATCTACAACAGCTCAAAAAAACCATTTTTTTGAACGCCATAAAACACTAAAAATTTTTTTGAGCTATAATTTAAAACGCCATAAAAACTAAAAACTGAAAAAAAAAACTATTTTTTAAGCTATAATTAACAGCTAAAAAAACCAATTTTTTTGAAAACGCCATAAAAACCAGCTATTTTTTTGAGCTATAATTTACAACAGCTAAAAAAAAACTATTTTTTTAGCTATAATTCAAAACCCATATAAAACCATTTTTTTGAGCTATAATTTAAAACGCCATAAAAACCATTTTGGGTGGTTTATGTGTCTAACCGCCTAAATTAATATTTTTTGAGCTCAGAAAATCATAATAACCCATAAAACACCCAGTTCAGAAAAACGTCGTGAAAAAACTCAGTTGAAAACGCCATAAAACACTTAGTTCAGAAAAACGCCATGAAAGTAACTAGTTAAAACGCCATAAAAACACCTAGTACAGAAAAACGCCATGAAAATACCTAGTCTAAAACGCCATAAAACACTCAGTTCAGAAAAACGCCATAAAACCCAGTTAATTTTTTTTCGAAAAGTATATCAATAGTATACTCGTTGGAAAGATAAAAAACGCTGAGTTTTATGGTGTAATTTTTTTCGAAAAATAATCACATATAAAAAAGTTATTGTCGTTTAAATATGATTTTGGGGGGGGGGATGGCATGTGATTATCATGTGCACCTTTGTTTGGATCTTCCTATTTTACCCCTCCTGGTAGATTCAAGGCCCCTATTATTTACAAAAATGTCACCGCATCAATCTCAGCCACAAACCACTAAGATCTTGTGGCTGAGAATCGTTCTCACACTTTGAGGTGTTCTCTCCTGTTCCTGTTCCTATATATATATATAATTGTTTGTTGAGGGGAGACATGAATTGCCATTGCCAGTCTTAGGGTGTGTTTTTATTTTAGATCAAAACAACTTTTGTTAAAAGAACTTATTAACTTATGATTTTTCGAAAATGAATTTCTAAAAAAGTGTTTTGGTTAGCTTATAAGCCAATAAGTTAATAAGTAGTTTTTTAAAAAGTGTTTGGTTTAGCTTAGTCATGTAATCTTGATTTAACCTTGTTAGATGACATTTCACAACGAACAACATTTGGATGGTTTTCATGCATTTTCTAAATGCGCAAAAGTGTAAAATAGTCAAATACCTATTAATACTCTAAATGCGAATCAGTAATCAACCCATTTAACACTACCCGGAATGACTCGTTCATAAGTAAACGAGCAGAAATATTTGCAAATACAAAAACTGTATCATACCTCTTCCCTGCTTCAAGAAGGTCAGCTGAAGCATCAGCATTATTGGATATCTGTCACACCCCGATTTCCGGTGGGCCCGGATGGGTACAATCGTGACGGTTGGATAACAGTTATCACAATATAATAATAAGCAGCGGAAGTATTGGATTAAAAATATTAAAATAAAGCTTGAATGTATAAAAGTATTACAAGCGTTCGATACAAGCCCACATGCAGGATCCAAATAAACAGAGCTTTAGACATCATAGGCCTTAAGCATCAGGAGTGCAAATTCCTTAGCCTTCATTCTAGCCGACCCGTATTCCCAACCTATTATAAGGTTCGGTACCTGCTGTTCAGTCTTTTGAAAATACGTCGGCCAAAGCTGGTAAATACAATTAACTGACTCTTTGGAAAAATAGTTTTTCGAAAAGAGTTTATACATATTGAAAACCCATAGGTGATCTTTTAAATATATCTTGGGATTATTCTTGTCACGAGATTATATACTTGATTAACCCATTGGGTTGTCCGGACATGGTATCATTAACCCCCAATTATATCGATTATCAAGTAAACGGATTAAACCATATTCTTACACTTTTGCGCAATCACAGGCGACTTACTTATGTAATAACCGTCCCAAGAGGCATATTTGCCATCCCAAGTTTACAATAAAATAAGTAAAGGGTATTTACCTTTTTGCTAGCTTCCAATCAACAAGACTATATTTGGCAAAAAGCCGCAAGTCTAAGTATTATTGACTCAAGTCCGATTATCTGGAGGATACTATAGTCTGGAATGAAAAGATTTATTATCTGTTAGAATTTATATGGGTCAAAGGTAGTTCCTTTAGTTATGACCCGATATTTAAGAATAGGTTCGCTAGATTAAGCGTATACCGAATAGAATGTGGTTTAAACCCAACAAGTACGAGGACTTGTATAATATGGGTAAACAAAGCATATTCTGGATTTTGAGATTAAAACGATAAGGTTAAACCCCTTTTCGGTAAACTTATGTAAACTAGTTACGTAAGTCTAACCATACGCGTATAAGCGATAATGGGTAACCGGATGAGTCATGAACAAGTTCCATATGCCAATATACTTTAAACAAGTTATAATATCATTATGATATCAACTTGTATGCCCGTTAAGGTTTTAAAATCAAACAATGCCTCGTAAGGGCGTTTTGGTCATTTAGCGACGTATAAAAGAGACTTGCGTATAATCTGATGTTACGACCATAAACATTCTGCGAAAACACTTTATTTATGATATAATCCATTCTCCGATCTATGTCATATTAACCGATTCACCATCAGTAGGATATCAAACATATGTGCGTTTTATAGTTTAAGACCAAACTATGCTCCGTAGGGGCATTTTGGTAATGTCACACATAGTTTTGAAAGCTAATTTTGGAATCTGAGTTTATATCATGTACCTACTGTAAAAATATTTGAAAAGATTTATAAAATCAGTAGGTAACAAGTCTTGGTTGGTAGTTATGGTTTGAAACCATACTGGGCACCGAAACGACGTTAAAATCGTTAAATGACGATATATCCGATGTTTAAGGAAAAACAATGTTATTACCAGGTTTATATGATACCAACATGTTAATTAATATAACATATCAATGGTCAAAAGGTTTTGTACGAAAATTATGCTTTAAAACCATTTTAGGTGCAAAAAGGGCGTTATCGTCATTTAAGGACATAATTCAAGAACGTATGAGTAAACTCAGTTTGTAAACTGAATAGACATCCCACATTATCCTAATTATGATATTACATCAGTAGGTAATGAGTTTGGTATGAAAAATTATGCTTAAAACCGATCTATGCACATAAAGGGCATTTTGGTCAATTTAAAGCATAATTTACGATATCATATGCAAACTCGGTTTATGATCAGATTTGTAACATCAAAATATGTTAAACATGTTAACATATCAGTACCTAAATCATTTGCAAGCTTATTTGTGTCTAAAACCTTATTTTTGCTAAAAAGGGCATAAAGGTTAAAGTATGGCATAAATACGGAAACTTGCATAAAACTCAGATTACTAATATGAACTTGTAATATAACCTTATAGGGTTATGCTACATCATATTACGATCATATCGGAACCTTAAATCAGTAGCATACTAGTCTAATTCGGTTTATAACCAAAAGTCAACGTAGAAGTCAAACTACGCGACTTTCGGTTGCAAACTGACCCTAAATCTGGAATCGACGAGCCGAACATGTATACACATGTTCTAATAATTATTACCGAGTTGTTTAAGTGATAAAACATATTTTAGAACACTTCTAAACTCATATCGCAATTATTTTAAAAATTGACCCGTTGACTTTTTAAAGTGATATTATGTTTACTCGTCAGTTGACCAAGCAAACGTGATTCTTAGGAGGTGCCCTTTTGAGGGATTAACACCTACCTAATTACGATCACGTAGCCATGTTCGTTGCGAACAATGGCTTGACCGTTTAAGGTCTAACTAAAAGTCATAGCGTTATTACGATAACGTTTGACTTTTGGCTTTAAAGCCTATAAAACAGAAACTAGCCACGGAAGGAACACTTACAAGTGTCCCAAGGACTGAAGAGAACTCAATGGTGTGCTCCTAATGCTTAGGAGCTCCCAATGTGAGAAGTTAGAAGATTTTTAGGAAATGAGCAAGTTTCATAATGAACATGTTCACCTATTTATAGTTTTTGAGGTTGAACCAGATCTTTCCAGGTGTTTTGAGGGCTCTTAGGAGGATGACAAGTGCCCCCATACATGTACAAAACAAGTAGCAAGCCCATAGAACTGATTTGGAGGTTTTAACTTGCTTGGAGTGGCCACCAAGCATAAATTTCGAACTGGTGAGGGTATGGCTACCCACGACGGGATAAGCCTCAGCCCTTCATGGGCCGCTGCGGCCTTAAATAAGTTTCCAAAGTTGGCAGTTTTAGTCCTTATGCTCTAAAACTCAATATAACTTTCACAATTTGCACTTTTAACCCCTCAAGACCAATTTTAGGCATACTCGGGAGTATAACCGAACATTATGAAGCACCCAGTTCATTAAAAGGTCACTCAGAGGTAAGAATTAACATGTTGACACTTTTAATCCTTCGATGCACAACTTTTGAATTTTATTGCAAACGGTTTCGTTTATCCAACGAGTGGCTCTATAAGAGAATACGAACACCGTATAAGGTCATTCAGAGGCTTAGTTTAAGCATGTTGACACTTTTATTCCTTGCACATTCAAAGTTTTCATTGCTTGGCAATAATAGTCACTCCTAGTCAACGTTTGACATAATTAGGATTAGGGACACGTGTCAACACATAATTGGACACAATTTATGAGGTGTTACAATATCGATCCTACCTAAAAAAGGTAACATTTGATAAAAATAAACGATGACATGTTATCAAAATATATAGAGTATAAATTGTTGATTTAGGGGCTACATCCCCTAATTATAGATATAAGGTTCACAACAATTAGATCACTTAGACCGTTTAATGCGGATACATCCCCTACACCACACTTACAACAAACTCAAGATTCTAATGCAAGTATCACATTAAAAGCATACAAAAATGAACAAAACAGTATCATAGCAAAATAATGCAACCAGATACATATACAAGCATAAATCCTCACATGTTTCCATTCACCCATGTATTTTCCATCTACTTAGCCATTTCCTTTGCAGTTAGTTATCTAAGTAGTAGCTTAGAGTTCTCGTCAATTTCTCGAATGAAATATTATGAATCAAGTTTCACTTATCTCTCTATTTTTCTTCTGTTCTTTCTACTTTCTCGAAACACCGATTTGGTTCATATCACAAACCTCACGCAAATGTTCTTCCTCCTTTATTCCTACAGCAGCAACAAGGATTTGAATTTTTATTACCTTTATGCTTGAATCTGCTTCTTTAGCTGATCTCTCCTAACTGTTAAGAATTCAACAGAGGCCTGCTCCCTCCGTGAATTCTGTCATTTCATAAGAAAAGAAACCACAACAGTATGGTAGATGGGGGAGTTAATTGAGGATTGATGATGAAGACGGGATGAGGAGATGATGAAGGTGGCAGATGGGTTGGAGGATTGGCAGGGGTTGTCACGACCCCCGACCACACCTTGGACATGAGCCACAAGTAGTCAAGTGGTACCAGTGGTTATTTAAAAAAAACATTGCAGTGGAAATGTTCATCAGGACCGTGAGTTAGGAAAAATATTAGAGTTTTGAAACACCGGATTTTATTTATTAAATAGATCGGACTAAACCCATGTTTTATAAAGGTAGCTTTAGTATGGGATGAATAACATTTCTTGATTTATTTTAATTGATAAAATAAGCCACTTCTTTAAGCCCGTCGGTGTCGTATCATAGTCTTATTCCGATCTACTGTAATCACCTGAAACCCGTTTTAAAAACATTTGGTCAGCAGGAGATAATGGTGAGTTCATTCATTTTTGTACAAAAAGACATTTGTTATAATTCACAGTATTAAAAGCGATTACAATTGCCCATATCTTATAATTACCTGGTCCAGTTGTCACTCGACCGGATCTGTGACTGTGGTCGTACTACTATTGGGTCCTGTCACCCAATCGTGACGAGTATCACGATTTAGGTGCGCCCGCCTAAAGGTGATAAAACAGCAGTAACGTATACAAAACCCCACTTACCGCCAGTAGTTACAGATTTGCAAAGACTTAATCACTGTAATTATAACTGGAAAATAATTTAAGTTTAAGCAAAACTGTTTGATAAAAAGAGAATGACTCACAAACGGTGAGAAAAGAGAGTGGACTCACCTTGTAGGTCTTATAGTCTTATTTTAATAGGCCTCCCGATTCTAAATCTTCTGATAATTAGGCAGCTACTTTAGAGTTCCGAATCTTTTGATGATTATACATCTTGTTTGATTGTAAGTGTATAGTTTGGAGTTTTCTGATAGTTAAACACTTAGTTTAACAGAGTGGAATACGATTAGTGTAAAACCATATCAAAGCTAACGATGGTCACGAGATCAGAACCTTAACGAAATTCACAAAGTATAGTTTTATTTAGACAACACTTTGGCATTCGCGATCGGACAGAATATCGCATCAGTGATTATTGGTTAGAATACCAACGTATAGAGAGAAGAATAGAAGGAATGAGCAAAGAAAAATGAATCTTAAGCTTCCTATGTAACACCCCGTGTTTTCGAATGTCAAAGTCAAAGTCAAAGTCCAAGTCAACTTTGACTTTCTTTGACTGTAGATAGTCGATTTCGTGTCTTAGTTGTATTATGTGGAGTAAGTGTTGTAATCAGCAAGAATCGAAGTAATCGAACGTGTTTTAATGCGAACCGATCTACGACTATGAATGACAGGAAGTAACAATGCGATAAAGTTAACCTAATCAGTAATCAAACCGATCTAACAATCATTCGAACTCGAGACTCGAATTATGCGAATTTGGTATTATTAAACGTGTGTGTGTACCTTACGTGTTACTTGTGCGTGCTACTTTATGTTTGGTGTGGTATTCAAGCAATCAAATCGAAAATCGAATCGAAACTCGAAAGGCAATCAAACTCAATCGAACCGGCATCGAAACATGAAATATAGATGCTTGTATGTAGATATAGTCCCAACTACTGAAGGTAATTTGACTAGGAACCATATCGTATTCGTATCATCGTCCATCGAAATCGAAACGTCGAAAATCGTCGCAAAATACTCAAAGTGCGTGGCGGATCGAACTGGAAGCATCCTGATCGAACAGGCCAGTCGATCGGCTAGCACCTTGCCAGCCGATCGAGCAGCCCACTTGATCGGATCTCCCAGCCGATCGGCTGACACTTTCCTCTTTTGGAAGCCTATAAATAGGGCTGTCATTGTCATACTTTCCACTTTTGGAAAGCTCTGACCGAACCAGCTATCTTCTTCACCTTTTCTTAGATTTCTCTCAATCCCGGTAAGTTTTCACTCTAATTCTTATACGATCTTGATCATTACTTGATTCTACACCTTTCTATCTTTCAAAACTTAGATTCTAACCGTGAAATCACCAAGATCTAAGTGTTCTTGGGTGATGTCATCATGGTGTTCTTGAAGAACATCATGTTTTGGCCTCATTCCACTATGATTAGCTTAGATCTAACCGATTTCCACATAAACAAGTTAAGATCCACCAGAGATCTAAACATTTTCATGATATGAAGGATTGAAAGAAGGATTTCCAACTTTCTTTCAACTCTTTTACACTCAATGCCTTCAAACCGGTAGAAACGGAGCTTGAACCGACTAACCAATCATTCAAATGGTTGGGAGGGTTCAAGATTCGGGTCTATAAACAAGGTTCACCGATAACGGTTAAACTCTAAACCGGCATTCCAAACCGTTCAACCGGCCGGACTTGGGTGATTCCTGTTCGAGCCAAGGGAACAGGTGGGAACGAAGGTTATCATAGTTCAACACGTTGTCAAGAGACCTTGAAAGAATAACAAATAAGCAAACAACCAGGTGTTAGACGAAAGGCCGACCAGATCAGAAATGCTGGCCGAACGGCTAGGCTGTCAAACAGCCCAGCCGATCGGATACGCCAGCCGACCGACCGGGCCAGCCGATCGGCTAGCACATTGCCCCACATCCGAACTTTTGAAGAATAGTATTGACGAAGTAATGATCAATCGAATGAGTCACTCGATGGGTAAACATTACTGTTCGGATCATGAGATACTATGCTTCAACACTTAATCGTTTTCACAACTTGTTCGTAGTAGGGAATGTCAGCCGATCGAACAGACTGTCCGATCGAGTGACATTCAGTTGGGGACTAACATGAAGCTCCTAGCCGATCGAGTAGGCTAGCTGATTGAGTGAGCTAGCCGATCGAACGAACCGTTCGATCGAACAACTCGAAAAGGTAGGAACACTTTAGTGTTCTCAAATACTGCAACAAAAACTTCCAAAGCTCAAATCCTCTAACACAAACACACCAGAGGAAGAAACAATCCACTCGAATAGTCCAGCCGATCGAGCCAGTCGGCCGATCGAACAGGACTGTCCAATCGGTTATACCAGCCTATCGAACGGGCCTTCCGATCGAACCTGCCGTTCGATCGACCAGCCCATTTGATCCATCCATACTTGTTTACTTTTCCGCGTCACTTATCGTTATGCTATCGAACTATTCAGGCTAATCTTACTCTCAGCGCTCCCTTCAATCCACAATCAATCACTGTGAGTATACTCGATCTCTTTTTGCTTTAGCACTTTTGGGTGTTACATACGTTACTTATCAAATCACAATCAAACACAAACTATTTGAACGCTGACCGAATTGCATGTGCTATTTGATTAAATGAATGCTGTTTATTATGTTTACACGTGGAGTGCTATCTACCTGCCTTAGCAACATAGTACTATAGTTTGGACTCAGCACCCGTTCACACGGGGGTTGTTAAGGACAAATACTTGCATGGATTACGGTGGTAATCATGTATTGCGAACCGTCTCGGACGGTCAACCCGCAGTCGTTGGTACCGATGGTCCCATGTCGATAATTAACATGCATCGTTTTCCTCTGTGTACGTGCCTGGTTATGCGTAAACTATTCGAACTCTATATGCTATTATCAAACTTGTGTGCTCACCTTTACATTTTATGTATTGACATTATTTTAACGTGTGTGACAGGTAATTAGGATGCTTACTTACTAGGAAAGCGAGGCAATAATAAAGCTTTAGAGCCCATCTAGCAGTTGTAGGTCGTAGCCCACCTAGGGGTCTCTAGAGGTGAATAAACTATAGCCATGGAGCCGTTGGAGTTGTTCGATCAAGCATCTATGGCATTAGTTGTCAGTAGATCTTGTCCGGACGAGTCTTAATGACTCTGGGCAGTACTTTTAAACATTTGGTTTGTAATAAATTGAATCTGAGTTGTCGAAACAGTACTATTTGTTTAGTTGTATTCTATGATAACTTGTTTATTTATTTGGGATACGGTATGGGACGTATCACTTAACTGAATTTGTTAATAATAGTTGTTGTGTAAACTTCGGGACAATCTGTTTCGCTCAGTGCCACGCCCCGATGATTCCGCCATCGGTTGGGGTGTGACATCCTATTTATAGGTAAGAAACATGAAATTTCAAGGAAGTTTCCTATATACTTTCTAGGAAATTACATATACTTTTCTAGAAAGTTACCTATACATTTTCTAGGAAGCTTCATATATACTTGTTTAGGAAGTTTCATATACCTCTTTCCTGGATACTTCCTACCCATATATATCCTCCTTACACCTTCCTTGCACCTTCTTTTGATATTATCTACCGCATATATACTTTGTTGTTTAACTAATTAATTTATTTTAACCGTTTTAATTAAGTAACTTTCTTAGCTGATTAATTAATTAACTAACTTAACTGTTTAACTGATTAATTTATTTAACTGGTTATTTAAGTAACTTACTTAATTGGTTAATTAAGTGACTTGCTTAATTGATTAATAACTTACTTAATTGTTTAATTTACTTATCCAATTAATTAATTAACTTAATTAGCTAACTAATTAACTTACTTGGCTTGCTTAACTGCTAAGTTTCCTTTCCTGTTGAGTTTCCTTAGCCATTAAGTTTACTTAATCGCTAAGTATTCTAGTTTAGCAACCCCCTGGTTATGAGTTCTAATTTCTAGATACAATGGAACTCGTATTAGTGTATTAACTCAACTCAACTTTAACGATAATCACGAGATCGAAACCCTCACAACGAATGACAAAGTATAGCCAGATATTGGCAGCACTTAAACATCCATTGGATCGGTTTTAATCGATCGGATACAGTATCGTACCAGTGATTAGAGTTATTACCTTAATAACGAGCAGAGTTTCGGGTTTAGGGGGTATAATACCCGAGTATTATATGTTTAGAGAAAAAGAAAGAATTTGAGCGATTTTGAACGGAGGCATCGTTCTTCTTTTATAGGTTGGACATAGGGCAGCTCGTGCCCCGCGAGGCCTCTTTGGTCACACTCTCGCGACCCGCGAGGGATTAGATTAGGGTGTAGGGTTGATGGGTCAATAAGTAGGCTTGACACGTGTGTGACACGTAGCGTAACACGTGTCTGGATTGAGATGAGTCTCCCGCGCCCCGCGAGAGATCTCTCTTAGTGGGTCGCAGCCCGCGACATCATAAAATTTCATTTTTATTTATTTTTCATTAATAATAATGTTATACGGGTTCGGTTCTTTGATTACGGAGCGTTTTAGCGCGTTTTTGAGGGTTGTTACAGGGGTTTAATGGGAAATTTGTCCCGAAAGGACTTTTGGGTTTGGAGAGGTTAGAATTTCTTACTTTCAAAAACTCTTTTATCAAGCTTAAGTTAAAAGTGATACTAAAAGTCATTATGCATTTGTCAAACATTATCTTTTAACTTATTAACTTTTAAGAAGTCATTAGGTTAAAAGTTGGTGCAAAATAAGAAATCCCAAACATCCACTTATTATAAAAAATGCTAGCTACTGATATTTAATTTGTAAATAATAAGTAAGAACCTAGTGGTTTTAAATAATGAGTATGGTTATTATATAAACTAGGGTGTCACACCCGCGCTTCGCGGCGGGCGACCCGATTTTTGATCCGATACAAAAGTATGTCGACACGTGTCTTACATCGACTGGAAAACTCGATTAGAAAAGTATTTAGAAACTTCATACCAATTACCAAGCAGAAAAAAGACTGTGGCGGCGAACGACAACTACGAACGGCAGTGAGAGTGGCAACGAACAATGGTGACCGGTGTGATTTCTTGGTCGGGGGTAAATGACAGCAGCGAACGATGGTGAGCGAGGCGACGAACGATGGTTAGCACGACGTTGAATAGTGGTTAGTGTGGCGTTGAAGAGTGGGTTTTTCCCGGGAAGAGTTGTGGTTTTTAGGCTTTTTTTCTGAAGTCAGATTATGAAAGAGAGGAGGAGAGAGTCAAGTAGAGTTCTTGTTTGTACAACAGGCTTCATGAGTTGTAAGTAACCGACATAGCCTTAGTTTCATGACCACATTAGAGCTTGTTGCACTTGATATTTTAAAACCGGTTTTTAAACTATATCAGGGAGGGCTCAAAAATGATTTAACCAATAGTACTAGGTTGTACAGGGCGGTAATACCGAATTGACTAGTTAGCCCCTATCTATACTTTCTATAAAAGGAGAAATCCCAATGACACGAGAAAAGCTGATGTGTCAGCCAGAGAGGCTATCCAACAATGTTTTTCTTATGTCATTATTACATCATAAAGCTTAATATTAAAGGACTTTAAAATTCAAAACACTGGCCCACATTTAACTTTCAAAGGTCTGCCCACATACAAAAGAGCAAAGGTCTGCCCAGATTCAAAAGGGTAAAGGTCTGCCCACATACAAAGGACAAAGGTCTGCCCATATTCAAAATTCAAAATCTTGGCTCCATATTCAAAATTCAAACCATATACGTATTAAAAGTTCTTTTTAATCTCTCTGAGCTTATCATCTCTCAACTTTCTCTTTCTAAAACTCACTCTCTCTTTCTAAAAGTCACTTTCTTTATCTCAAATCCAAACCACCATCTCATCTCTCAACGATTTACTTCTATAAGCCTTCTCCTCTTCCACCGATTTCGATCTGACAGGTACACAATTCCGATTTATTGATTGCTTCCATCTTCATTTTGCACTTACAATTTGCTTTGTAATTTAGGGTTTTTGAAATTGATTTACAGTACAGAGGAGAAGAAAACGGATAATGAGAAGATGCATGCCTTACAAAAACTTATTCCAGATTCATATAAGGTTATGCTTATAGTCACAATCTTTTGATCGTTTCAGACGTTTCTTACAAGATTATGATTTAGGGCTTTTTTAATGTTTTTTTACTGGATTCGTAAGTGGACGATTGGGGGTTTAAAGGTGGTTGTGTTGTATTTCACGTTAGGGCATAAATAATTTGTTATTTGGTAATATAGAGTATCAATTTTAATAATTATAGTCTTTTGATTTTAACTTCTGCTGATTTTAATAGAAAGCATAGCAATAGCAATGTGTTAAACGCGGGTGGTATCTGTATAAAGGTGTTTAATGTAACTTTGATGCAAAGCAGGTGTTGGTTTAGAGAAGCCAAACGCGTGTGCGTTTAATACTACACAGTTTGATAACATTCTTAAAAAGTTGAAAGTAGTAAGTTCTTTTTGTCTCTCTCATCATAAGAGCTGCTTATTTCTCATCTTTTTCGTGGGTTTTATCGTTATCTTTTTTTTGTGTAAAATTTGACAGCAAGCAGCAGAAATTAAAAATGACAAAGGTAGACTTAAGGTAACTGTTCCATAGTTTAAACACAAAATGGTGATGTGGCATTTATTAATTTATGATTTTTGTTTTTTTTCCTCTTTGTTTAACATCTTAAAGCTACTGGAGAGGACGGTGACCAAAAAACAAATCCGGACAAGGACCGCAGTGAAACAGCTATCAAGTCTACACGTCCTCAAGGAAGGTCCGTCGTCTTGCACAAATTGAGTTTAATTTTTTATTATCGTGATATATAAGTATTGATTAGATGGAGTTTTATTCGTTTGCTACCAGATACAAGAGATTGGAGAGAAGAAAACTTGTCGACACATATTCCACCAAGGATCATGAAGAAATTCTTGTATGTTTTTCTATTTTGAGTTATATCTTGTGGTTTTTCTAATGTTTATGCTTTATAAATTTGGATACTAAAGAGTTGACTGGAGACAAGCATGACGGTAATGCATTCTAAATGTTCAGTTTACCTCTCTTGCTACCTTGCAATATTTGTAACAAGTTGTTAATGATGTGACATACACTAATAGCTTGAGACATTAGGTCAAGTAAACTAGTTGATTTAGGCTTTTAATCGTTATTTGCTTCCTTAAAGTTTAAATACATTTCTTTCTCTTTGATTAATATTTTGTACTCTTTTATGATCTTCAAATGATGCCATACCTATGTGATAACAAGGAGAATCCTTGTGAAACATACATTGTAAAAGCCACTAAGCAAGAGAAAGACTCAAACTCTCAAAGTATATCAATTATGGATGATTGTTGATATAATAAATGTTTAAGCGAACTTAGATTAGGTTATTGTTCTTTTAAGACAGCGAGGCGCACATTAGCAAGAACATAGCAAAGACAGTGAGGTGGCTGAAAAAACTGATGAGACTGGCCGGACATCTCAAAGACATTTCTTTACCCATAAATATTATTTCTTCAACTACAAACAAACTCACATATAATTTGCAACCGATCGATCGATCATTCATCTCTCTCTCATGGAGTCTGCAGCTGTCATGCGCTCTTTTAATTGTAAGTTCCCTTGTATCCTCTCTAATCTGTTCATGTGATCTTAGATCTTCTTTTATAAATTAATAATCAAATACTATAATTAAGACTGTTGGAGCACATACAGATCGAGTTAACTGTTACATCATGCGTTTTTTAACTAATTCAGCTATATTTGGTACAAATGCCTCAGTTATTACTGTTCTTCTCTCGATGATTTAGCTATAAAACCTAGGCATCATTATGTGTAATTAGGGTTTAAATAATGAATAACTCTGTGTGTGTTTGTGTGTGTGGGTGGGTGTGGTAGTTAGCACTTGGCAGCCTTAAACCTGGTTTATTAGTTGGTATATATATATATATATATATATATATATATATATATAGTGGAAGGTTCAAATGAGAAGAATTTTTTTGTAAGAAGAAAAAAGAAGAAGTTTCAACCAATAAAAATGTTTTATTTTACTTCATTTAATATTTGCATTCAATTTTAATATAAAGGTATATTGGTAAACTTACATAAATCATTAATTTGTATTCTTCCCCTTTAATAACTAACTAAACTAAATTTGTAACTCCTTTTCAAAATACATACTTATTACAAATTAAAAAAAAATTAATTTAAAGTGTAGAATAAATTACTAATTGTGTAGCATAAATTACGAGTTGTGTAGGGTATATTTCGAGGTGTGTAGGATAATTTTTGGTTGTGGAGGATAAAATTCTATAATGTGTAGGGTATATGTAGAAAAAGTTTGATATGTGTAGGTTTTGTAGATTATATGTAAAATAATTAATGATTAGTTGACTAATTAATTAAAGAGAGAAAAAGTAATGATATGTGTTATAAATGACATAGTATTTTACTAATATGCCCTTTATTCTTTTTCTTCTCACATTAAATTTCTTCTCAAATGAACCTTCCCCTATATATATACATATATATATATATATATATATATATATATATATATATATATATATATATAGAGAGAGAGAGAGAGAGAGAGAAAGCCGCTAAAATAAGAACCACCTCCAGTTGTAAGAACCACGAGAACCACTCTCAACCAATTAGAATCAGCCACACAAAAGGGTAGTTTAGTCATTTACTACCAAATGTCATTTCCTAATATCTCTCCTCATTTATTATGTCTGACCACTCTCTCTCTCTCTCTCCACTTTTTCAACCTCTCTCTCTTTTAAAGTCTCTATCTTAGACTTTTGTGATTCATCTCCTCCCCAAAATTTGAAATCCCTCTCATTCTCTCCCAAAGATCCGTTCACCCACCCTCCTCCGCCCCTGTGCCGATCTCCGATCTCCGACGCCTTCCGATCTCGTTTTGAAAACCCCAAATCAACCTCCGCCAGCCACCATCTCCGGCCTCCCTTCTAGAGAATGTACGGCCAGCCACCATCTCCGGCCTCCCTTCCTCTCCGCCGTCTCCGCCGCCCCACAACTACCCTCCGCCGCTGCATCCGTCGCCAAAGATATGTTTACTCTCTGTCTTTTTATTTGAGCTTTTTTGGGGATTTTTTGTGATGACAGTTTGAGGGATGTCTTTTATGGTGATGTCATTTGATGGTTAATATGCTGCTGGCGGTGGTGTTTTGGAAGAGGTGGGCGACGGGTGTTGTGGCGTTGGCGTTTTGTTCGGTGGCGAGGCGATGGTGGGAGGTGTTTGGTCGGTGGTTGGAGGTGGTTGGTAGGTGGTGGAAGACGGTGGTGGGGATGTGGTTGGTCGGTGGCGTTTTTCTTTTGCGATTGATCGTTACTAGTTTAAATTGGAGGTGAATGATGGGTGAAGGTGGGTTTTTAATTTTGGGTGAATCTTGTTGATTCTGTTGAATTTTGGGTGAATTTTGGGTGAATGATGGGTGAATTTTATTGTTTGTTTTTTTGCTGGGTTTTGTTTATGAAATGGGTTGATGTGTTTACTACGTGACGGTTTTGCTGGGTAATCTTTATGAAATGGGTTTGACGGGTTTTTTTTGTTGGTGGGTTTTCTTTATGAAATGGTTCGATTGGTGGTATCTTCATCTTGATTGTGTTTTCTTTATGAAATGGTTCGATTGGTGGGTTTCTGTTGTGTTACAATTACACAAAATTGGTTGTTATTGTTGCTGGGTTTTCCTTTGATTTGATCTTGGGTATGTACAACAAGTTTGGTTGTATTTGTTGCTGGATTTTCCTTTGATTTTTGGGTATTCTTTATGAAATGGGTATTTGGGTGTTTTATTAGAGATGTTTTGTGTGCTTCTGTTGGTTGGCTTCGATGTTGTTTTTACAGGTGCCCGCTTGTTGCCGGTGGTGCCTGATCGAAAAGTTGTTATTTGATCGGTTGGATCTGGGTGGCGACTGATTTTACGACTGATTTTTTGATAATGCTGGTTATTTTGATGTTTACGACTGATTTTTTGATGATGTTGGTTATTTGATCGGTTGGATCTGGGTGGCGATGATGAAAAAAAACCTAGATTTTGATGACGATGGCGTGGCAAGGTCGGTGGAGGGTAGGTTTTTGAACCTGCAACCCTACTTTTGCAGCCTCTGATTATCGGAAAATCTGAGCCAAAACATCGTTTTTTTTAAGATTCCACTCGTTTTTTTTTTATTTTTGTTTGTTGGGTTTTTATATTTTTTTTGAGGCGTCGATGATGATAACAATATATCTGAGACACCTCCCGAGTTTGTGATTTCTGGGTGCGTTCGTTTTTGCGTAAAAAAATTTTTGTAAAAAAAAAATATTAAACCGTAAAATTTTTAACGTAAACCGTAAACTTTTTTAACCTAAAACGTAAAAACGTGAAGCATAAAACATAAAAAGTTGTACGTAAAATGTAAAACGTAAAAAGTTTAACGTAAACTTTTAAACGTAAAATGTGAACTTTTTAACGTAAAACGTAAAAACGTTAAACGTAAAAAGTTGGCGCGGTGATGATGCAAAAAAAAAAAACTGACGTTGGCGCGGCAAGGTTGGTGGAGGGTAGGTTTTTGAACCTGCAACCCCTCGTTCTTTTGATTTTTGTTTGTTGGTTTTTTTTATTTTTATTTTAGGCGTCGATGATGATAACAATATATCTGAGACGCTTCACCGAGTGTGCGATTTTCTGGGTGCGTTCGGTTTTGCGTAAAAACGGTTTTGTAATAAAAAAAAAGTTAAACCGTAAACTTTTACGTAAAACGTAAAACTTAAAATTTTTTACGTAAAACGGAAAACGTAAAAAGTTTTTCGTAAAACGTAAAAAGTTTTAGGTAAAACGTAAATCGTAATTTTTTTTTAGTAAAACGTAAAAAGTTTTACGTAAAACTTAAAACGTTTTTGTAAAAAAAAGTTATACCGTAAACTTTTTAACGTAAAACGTAAAAAATTTTACGTAAAACGTAAAAAAGTTTTTCGTAAAACGTTAAAAGTTTTAGGTAAAACGTAAATCGTAAATTTTTTTTAGTAAAACGTAAAAAACCGTCGCGTAAAACGTAAAAACGTAAAAACTGTTAACGTAAAAAACCAGCGCGTAAAACATAAAAAAACGTTAACGTAAAAAACCGGCGCGTAAAACATAAAAAAAAGTTAACGTAAAAAACCGGCGCGTAAAACGTAAAAAACACTAACGTAAAAAACCGGCGCGTAAAACGTAAATAACATTAATGAATAAACGGCGCGTTGAAAAACGACGCGTGAAAAAGCCGGGCTTAAAAACGGCGTGTGAAAAAGCCGGGCGAAAAAAACGGTGTTAAAAAACGGCGCGTTAAAAAACGGCGTTAAAAAAACGGCGCGTAAAAAATGGCGTTAAAAAAACGACGCGTTAAAAACGGCTCGTAAAAAAACGGCGTTAAAAAAACGGCGCGTAAAAAACGACGCTTGAAAAATGGCTCGTAAAAAACGGCGCGTTAAAAAACGGCGTTAAAAATGGCGCGTCAAAAAAAAAACATAAAACGTAAATTGTAAAAAGTATAAAAATCTTTTAAAAAATCTGAATTTAAAAATGTTTTTAATAAAGAAATTATGTTTAAAAAATAAAAGTAATTAAAAGTAATTAATGAATAGGACAAAAAGGCAATTAAATATAATATATATAAAAAGACAAAAAAAGTAATTTTACTTAAATACCCTTTTCAATTAAAATATTAAAGACATAATAAGACAAAAAATACTTAATATTATTTTTTAATACTTTTAATCTCATCCATTCATTATCTTGATCTAATGGCTAGAAAGTGGTTCACGCAGTTCTTACAACTGGAGGTGGTTTTCATTTTAGCGGTCCCGTATATATATATATATATATATATATATATATATATATATATATATATAGCCTAATGATACTTCTTTTATGTGATCATAACTGGATGTAAATTGTAAATGCTTGATGTTCGTCGAAAGAAGTTGGATATGCGATTTAGTTATCGGGCAAAACGTTGCTTGATGTTCGTCCATCTACTGCCCATATGATATTTTGACTAACAAAGAAATGACCTATTTTGACTAATAGTTGTAAGAATGTCGACTTTATTGTTGCATGCCAAAAGGGATTAAGGCACGTGTTTTTCTTGAAATAATGTGGTTTGTTGCATTTATCTTGATTTATTTTAATACAAATTATATTTAGCGTAGATCGTTAGCTGCTTGTGAGCTACGGAAGAAGAGGTACAAAACTAATTCAAATAACTTTGACTTCTGAATTTTGAAGGTTATATTTTTTAATTTCATTATTAAGATGAATCATAAGTTCGTTATCATAATACGCTTCTTATATATATATATATATATATACATATATATATTTGTTGTGAACAGATGTTAGAAAATAAAACAGTGGTTGATACATCTGTTGACCAAAGTCAACAGATGTTTGAAAACTGTTGGGTTAAAACACTGTTTCTTGGAGAAAAAGTAAAACCACTGTTTTAGGTTAAAGCAGTGTGTTGAAACCACTTTTGGGTTAAAACAGTGTTTGAAACCACTGTTGGATTAAAACGGTGGTTTGAAACCACTGTTATGTTAAAACAATGTTTTATGTAGAAAACAAATGTTTGAAACCACTGTTGTGTTAAAACAGTGGTTTGACTTTGGTCAAACAGACTTTTGAACCACTAAAAGAGTGGTTTACTCTTTTAAACAGACTTTTTCTTTTTGGTCAAATTTTCTTTTTACTCCTTTAAACATATTTTGTTATGGAATAATGAAGTTATATAAGTTGTTAATAAATCAGTAAATCCAGTATAATATATAATAAACAAGTTCATTATGTTTTATTCATTAGGTAATTACTATTATTACACTATTTACAAACATGCAATTTATTGTACAAAAGTGTTTTGGATTTAACTTATCCGATTCAGCGTGTTCCGAGTTTCGACCATACCAAAATAACATCTTTTGAGCTATTACCTGACCCTTCCGACCGACCATTTTGACAACCTTTAGAAAAAAAACTGAAACTTGGTAACACATTAACTTATACAAAAATTGAAAAAAAGTTGTTTCAGCATATGCCCAAAAATTACATGTTTTGCCAAGAACCCGTTACCCATCCTCCTCCTTTTACAACGTCTATAGATAGCATAGTTATTAGAAAAAAATCATATGTAAATCAGTTAAGGTGTTCGAGTACTGGTCAAATATGTAAAGCAGTCAAGTAACAAAGGGACCGGAATCAATGTTATGAGTCCATCACATTGATCATTGTGATTTGAATCTCTGTAACCTGATACATTTAATCTCAACCATTGATTGCATTTGTATTTTTATGCAGAACGTGACATCCTGTTGGAAAGAAGATCCAAACGCTCGGTCAAATTTCACTCAAATAATACAGATGCTACATAGTTACTTGGCTGCCAGCTCACCCCAGAACCGCGGCCCACAGCTATCCCGCCTAGGATTTTCGCTTCTCAAAATGGAGTTTTTCCCCGGACTCTCCTGGTACAAGCAGTTTAATTACAAAAACAGACGAATCAACACCAAAAGCACCCGTAGAAGACACCCACATAGGTATTTTTCTCCTGCTTTTACCGGAGTTGTTGATGGCGGAATCAGAACTTGGAACTTACAATCTTTACACAATTAAAAAGGAGCAGCAGAAGAACCAAAGTATTAGGACTTTGAAGCTATAAAAATTTCTTAGTTAATTAATTAATTATATTTTGTATCTATAATTTTGGATATATGGTTCATTTTTAAGGACTTACTGTTCTCTTTTTATTTTTTAAAAAATGATAACATGTGAAGCTTAAGCTCACGCTTCTTTGTTAAACAAGCCTTAATTTAGCCTCCAGCTATTTTTGGGATCGACTTGATTGAGTTTTTTAACAAGATCTTAAGTAGCCCATAAACTGACAAAGAGAATGGTGTAGAGAAATTGGAAGAGAGTTGTTATGGAATATAGAACAATGTGTGCTCGATTGTTATTTATTTGTTATTTAAAAGATGTTCTCTTTCTTTATAATCTATTTTTAGTTAAACCTTAAAAATGTATAGTCATTCGTCGTTTAATAAAATGTGGTGTGTAAATTTTCTAAAAAGCACCCGTGTTTGCACACGGGTTTCACTACTAGTACTTCTATAATAAGACAACTTCAACTATAGAAATAATTTAAAAGTACATAACTTAAAAAAACATAAAATACTCTAGAAGTACTAAATTTGAACTTGGAATGCAAGAGATAGGTACCCTCCATGGAAATATTGAAAGTAAATAATCGCTAGGTTTTTTCACCTTTTTACCAAAATATGGAAGGTAAATCTTGGAATTACTGTCTGTACAGAAATTAGAACATAAAAGACATCCGTTGTAATTTCGTTAGTTAAAGGACAACGTCAGAAATATTTCTAAAAAATTAAAGGACGTAAAATGCAATTTATCCTTAATAAAGCATAAAATACCCTAAAGGTACTCGATTTGAAGTTAGAATGCAACAATGAAACTCACAGGTACCATCCATGGAAATATTGAATATTGAAAGTAAATAACCGCTAGGTTTTTTTATACCTTTTTACCAAAATATGGAAGATAAATCTCGGACCTAAAGAAATTAGAACATAAAAGACATTCACTGTAATTTCGTTTGTTAAAGGACATCGCCTAAAATTTTGCTAAAACTTAAAGGACGTAAAATGTAATTTACCCTTAAATTTGTTTAGTTCTTGATATTTTTATTAAAAATAATTCAATTTCTATTCTTTGATATTTAGGAAAATTATAATAAAACTTATAAATCTCATTTACATTTTTTAAGCTAGTAGAGAGCTCGTGCGATGCGACGAAGTGTAAATCACCCCATAAACTCTGCCAACCCACAATTTCATCATCACTACCCAACCCAACTCCTTATGAAACCCGTTAAAGGAGAACACTATGTATACACACACCTCTTTCTATTAAGTATTTGGAGCACACACGCATGCACCTTACAACTACACACACCTCACGCACACACTTTCATATACACACGAACCATATTATAAATCTCATGTGATAGAAATTATTATATAGATAAATAATGTAATAAATAATAGAATAAAGTCTTTACCCAAAAAAAATAATAATAGAATAAAGTACAGTTCCGGCCCCTGAGGTTTACACATAATCACATGTTCAATCCTCATTTGAAAACATTCAACAGTCCAGTCCCTGTGGTTGTTGATTGCTAACAATCAAGTCGACAAACGTTTGTTAGTTGAACATTTGGATTTATGTTAAAAGACCTTCATGCCCCTTAGGGACTGAAAGTGCAAGTCAAAATGTTGGTCCTCTTTTATAATGTCTGGAACTGAGAGAACCCACCATCATCCTCAATTCACATCATCTTCAACTTCTCTCTTAACAAAATACCCAGTTCATCACATAGGTCCTCATATGATTACTCTTATTAAACACAAACTTGATGAACAAGGCTCTTGTGTGCATCACATCAGGAGTGTGTCTTGTCAAATGTCAACATGGGTCTGATGTACACCTCTTTACTCTATATTTATGTAAAAAAGTTGTTTCCAAATCTTTCAAATGACAACAACCTTACCTTTACTTTAAGTTTCGCTCCTAATTCTAAAATGAATGAGATAAATAGTTGTAACTGCTTCAATTCTAGATTGTGAATTTTACATAACATCATTTTTTATGATGGAAGAACATTAGTATGATTATGTAACAATGTTATGGTATGCAACTGATTCGTGTTTGAGTGTATGGAGATATGATTATGGTCATGACGAGTCATGTGAGATCACTGCTGATGAGATAGAGGTTTGGTCACTATTAAGGGTGAAGTGGTCCGCTCAATTTCACAATTTAGCGTGTTACGGTCAGGGCCGGACCTATAGTGTTACAAGGGGTAATCCTCGTTGCCCTTTAATGCTCTGGTGACGCTCCGACGGTAGTGTAAATTTTGGAAAAAAATTGACGGTTTTTCGATTTCGTTACCCCTTTTCTTAAACGTTACCCCTTTGCGGATTTTCTAGATCCGCCATCGATGACGGTGGCAGAAAGCATCTACTACACTCAACCTATATTAAACAAAAAAAAGCTAACAATAACCTAAGGTATAGAAAAAGCACGGGTTACACTTATTAAGGAAACGATATTAAAAGAATTGGTTTGTTTCTTCACAAAAATAACTTTGAAGCTAATTAACAAACGATAAAAGCATGTAATAGCTTAAAGAACTAACTCAGCGACAATAGTTCATTGGCAAAAGAAGCCTAAAAGGTGTAAAACTGTTTGAAGACTTGGTATTTTGATGACCCGAAATCACAATGAAATTTATAAGCAAAAAATATCGACTAGTTAATGGTTATAATGTAAATGAAATCTAAAATATTGCAACAATAAATGGAATCAAAATGTTACTTGTCATTGTGTTACATATCAACCTTAATTTTATTCTTCTATATGGGTCATGTTTTGAAAACTTACGGTGTCAATTGACTTTTGCTTATATAGGTTATATATATAATTTAAATTGTCATTGGGCTACGTATCAACCTTAATTTTATTCTTTACTAGTTTCTATATGGGTCATGTTTTGAAAACTTACAATGTCAATTGACATTTGCTTATATCGGTTATATATATATCAGTTAATGTACAAAATGACTTAACGTACATTGCGTACGTGATTGTTTTCAACATGCGATTTTTATCTTCACCATGCGATTTCATCATCTACACCAACATGCACCAACATGTGATTTCATCACCTACACCCCACATGCGATTTCATCATATACCAAACATGCGATTTTGCCTATTTTATGCATGCGCTTTTTTTATAACGTGCGATTTCTACTCGCGTAGTAATGTACGTTAAGGCCAATTGTGCGATACACTTTCTCTCTCTCTCTCTCTCTCTATATATATATATATATATATATATATATACTAGTAGGGTGCGCGCGCGATGCGGCGGAGGTGACACTTTACATTGCGACATACATTATCAAGGAACAGACGTGAGTCATAGAACATTTAACGAAGGTCAAACATTCATCCAACAAAATCAAGAACAAAGTCCAGTAGCAATTTTAATTTTAAAAATGAGCCTAGAACAAATGCCATGGAAAGGTCAACTTCAGCCGACTTTGCATAAGTTGAATGCAAGTAGCAGTGTAGCACCTGCTTCACAGAGGGAGTTCCTCTCTGCATGAAGTAATGATGAGCAGGCACAAAAAAATTTCACTTTAACTTGTTAAATCATATTTCCTACAGTAAAAAACTGAACCAACAAGTTTTGATCATATATACAAGATAAAACACATTTTGTCATACATAAAACAAGAAGTACAACAAACCCAGATCATCATGGGTCATACCAGATTGAACTGCTACAAAAGCTTGTATAAATATCCTGTCACACCCCGATTTCCACGTGTTTCACCGGTGGGCCCGGTGGGGGATTACCGTGACGTAGTTGGCAACAATATAGTCAAACCACAATATTTAAATGCACAGCGGAAGCATAAAGATAAATTATATTTCAACCACTGATTGTAATATGCAAGTATCACGAGTAGTCGAAACAAATCCACAGGGGATCAAAATAAAATATAAAATTATTGTTCAACAGATATCAGCATCCAAAGCTTGCGAGACTCTAACGATGCTAAGGAGTGGCCAGCCTATTACGTGTAGAACCTGCATTAATCTTTTTGTAAAATGTTTAATAAAATTGATTTGAATGCACATGGCACAAACTCTTTATAACTTGGGATAATTCATAATCAAATCTTGTAAAAGAATTACATGTTCTCTATGTGTTCGATCGCCCGGGTCGTGTCGGGTTAAAGGTTAATAGACACGCCACAAAGCATAAAGCCGTGGCGGGAAAACCAACGGTTATACCTTTAATAGTATAGACACATTGTCGGGTGTACGCCTACACCCGCGTGTCGAGGTCGTGGCCATTTCGTAAAATGATGCCAAGGATATCCGGGACATGATCATTAAGCTCCCAAAGGCGTAAAGCCAACAAAACCAATTTTAAACGGGTCACATTGAAATCACCCGACTACTAATGAGTTGGGGTCAATTGCCCGACCAAGCGGTATTTTAAATACCGTAACCCAAGCCCGTATAACGGAAAATAAGTTAAAAGTATTTACCTGAGCAAGTAATATCCTTAATAAACAAATGCAAGTTTCTTTTACTGGTCTCCTACTCTGGAACAAAGGTTTAAACAACCTATTAGAATCCTAACGGGTCTTTAATTTAGCCTTAGCTTAGACCGGTCAGTTTCAAAGGATATTTACGGTTTAATCGCGTGAAAGGCGAAAACCGGGAATGGAATGTGATTCGGACCCAACAAGTTTAAAGACTTGTTTTATATGGGTAATATAACCACACTCTGGATTTTGAGGTCAAAACAATAAGGTTTGACCCGTTTCGGCTAGTTTATGTAAACTAGTTACATAAACCGAACCGTGCGCGCAAAAGGCATAACGGGTAACCGTAAGAGTCCTACACAAGTTTCCTAAGTCAATATGCTTTAAAGAGGTTGTGGTATCAGTAGGATACCTTCCATAATGCCCGTAACGAGTTTAAATCCATTATATGCCCCGTAGGGGTATTTCGGTCATTTTAAAGATTATAAAAGAGGTTTCTGAGTTCTACAGGAAATCTGAGTTTTCCGAACAGTTTATAAAGTCCAAAATACTCTATTTATTATTTAAAATCAGTAGCAACTGGAATCGGGTCAAAATACCTTGTAGAACTCAAGTTATGCTCGAAAAGGGTATATTCGGTATTTACCGAACCGATGCCATAACCGCAGGTTATGAGCAGGTTAAAAATAGTTAAAAATCTTTAAAAATTCCAAAATATTATTTTACATCAGTGTGTAAAAGGTTTGGTGTCGAAATCTGGGTTTAGATAGGCGTTATGCTAATTGCGCCGTTTAATTACTAAAGTTTCTGTAATTGCGCTATTTAGCATAACTCCTATTCTAGACCTCGGATTGACGTGAAATTTTAGCGACATGCTTAGAAATCAGTAACTAAGGTCATTGTCCTTTCATATATTCAAAATTCTCATTTTAAAGTAAAAAGGGCGTTACGGTCAACTTTTAAGCATTTAACGGAAATGTGCTAAAGACTTAGACAAACAACGAACCAGTCACAGAGGGTTAAACCGTCATGTAACCTGGTCCTAAGAGAGTCCTAAGGCATATCTAAATCATACCAAAACGGGTCAGAACTGAAGTGAAAGCAAAAGTAAAAGTTTTACGACTTTCGGTTCCGAACTGGGTCAAAACAGAAAACGGTCGGATCAAACAAGCTTAGACTAGTTAATATACTTATTATCATGTTATATGAGTGTTAAAACAGGTTACACGCTATCTACATTACCGATTATGCATAAAATCGCAAAATAGCATTCTGTTGACTTTTTCTAAGCAAGTTTGACTCGACATTCGGACTAGTTAGAGTGGGAATCAGAGGGTGTCCTTTTAGGGGTTTACAGCCTACATGATTACCAACATATAACTACCTTTGATTCAACAAACCACTGGACCATTTGTGATTTATCGTAAAGTCAATCGTTAATTACGATGGATTGACTTTTAGGCTATAACTAAGCAAAAACTAAACCACAAAGGATTTGGCATACTTACAGAAGTGTGGTACACGACCAGAGATGTTAGAAGAGTGCTCTTGAGCTCCAGAAGTGATCAAGAAAGCAGGTTTGAGGTGTGGTTACAATGTGCACAACTTATGGCCTTTTATAGTGAAAATGAAAGCACAAGATCATCACAACTAAGGCTACAAGGGCTCCTTGATCATCAACATGTGTCCCTGGGTGCTAGGGGTCGTTTAGGGGGCGCCCATGCTCTCATAATGGCATTCTAAGGCGGTTAAAATAGCAAACAGTGAACCTGTCCCTGTATTCTGCATCTGGCGCCTTGACGCGGCCCGCGTAAGAGTTCACATATCGCTTACGCGGGTCGCCTGAATCCCAATGTCAGGCACCGAATCTATACATGGCTCGCGGCCCGCGTAAGATTCCCCAATACTCTGACGCGGCCCGCCTGAGAGCCGTATTTCAAGATTTTCAAATCTTTTGCCATTATTTCCCTGGCCTTTCGGTTTCGAAGGGGTAACTTTGCGATTTGGGCCTCGATTATTTGCGTATAAGGGCCTCAGAACTTCTATCCAACATATTAACCCTTGGTTAATTTATTATTACCCGAAAAGTCTTATCATTCAATGCTTGACGCTTTTAACCCTTTTTAACGAATTCGATCATAACTTTCTCGTTTTGAATCGGAACTTCGCGAAATTTATATCGCGCATTCTAGTGAGTATAATTTACCATTACAAAGCCTCGGGTGTGCTCAAAGGTCACTCAGAGGTATAACTTAAACATGTTGACACATTTGGCCCCTGTAGTTTGTAATTCCTCACTTTCTTCCACAATTCGTTCCGTACGATCCATGATTCATTCGTTTGAAGGTACGAGCATCATTTAGGGCTACTATACAATATATTTATCCCTCGTTGACATTTTTAACCCTCGAATTTACATACTTTCAATGTTTGTCAACTTTGGTCCTTTATTCAGTATTTAACACCACGTGTAAACTCGAGACACGTGTCAATACATTATTGGACGCAAAATTTCGAGGTGTTACATCCTCACCCCCTTAAAAGAAATCTCGACCTCGAGATTTATTGGAATAGATGAGGGTACTTCTGCTTCATCGTGGACTTTACCTCCCACGTATACTCGGGACCTCTACGGGCATCCCATTTCACCTTCACAATCGGTATGTACTTCCTGCGAAGTTTCTTAACCTGTCGATCCTCGATCGACACAGGTTTCTCAACAAACTTTAAGCTCTCGTTGATTTGTACATCTGTATGCGGTATAACCAGTGATTCATTAGCGAAACACTTCTTCAAGTTACAGATGTGGAACACATTGTGGATACCGCTGAGCTCTTCTGGTAAGTTTAATTTGTAAGCAACCGATCCGACACGTTCGATTACCTCGAAAGGTCCAATATATCTCGGGCTTAGTTTGCCTTTCTTACCGAATTGCATCACCCCCTTCCAGGGTGATACCTTAAGTAATACTTTGTCGCCTACTTCGAAATTGAAAGGCTTACGCTTCAAATCTGCGTAGCTCTTCTGCCTATCTCGGGCAGCTTTCAATCGATCGCGAATTTGGACAATCTTGTCCGTTGTTTCAAATATTATATCAGGTCCTGTCATTTGGACATCTCCAACTTCTGCCCAACAAATGGGCGTTCGACACTTTCTACCATATAGGGATTCAAAAGGTGCAGCCTTAATACTGGTATGGTAGCTGTTGTTATAGGAGAATTCGACCAAGGGTAGGTGGCTATCCCAACTGCCACCTAAGTCGATCGCACATGCACGAAGCATGTCTTCTAACGTTTGGATTGTGCGCTCACTCTGTCCATCTGTCTGAGGGTGGTAAGCCGTACTGAAATTCAAACGTGAACCCAAAGATTGTTGGAAGCTTCTCCAAAAGTGTGATGTGTATCTGGTATCTCTATCAGAGATGATAGACACAGGCACGCCATGAAGGGCTACAATCTTGTCTACAAACAACTGGGCTAATATATCGGAGCTATGAGTCTCCTTTATGGGTAGGAAATGTTCTGACTTAGTCAGTCTATCAACTATCACCCATATTGTATCGTTTCCCTTCTTTGTCTTTTGGTAATTTGGTGATGAAATCCATCGTCACCATTTCCCATTTCCACTCGGGAAGCTCAGGCTGTTGTAGCAAGCCTGACGGCTTTTGTTGTTCAGCTTTCACTTGCGCACAAGTCAAGCACTTTGCTACGTAGGTGGCTATAGACTTTTTCAAGCCTATCCACCAGAAATTTGCCTTTAAGTCCTGGTACATTTTATCAGCACCAGGATGAAGGGAATATCGGGAACTATGGGCTTCCTGAAGAATAACGTCACGAAGACCTCCATAAACAGGAACCCATATCCTTCCATTCAATCTCAGAATTCCGTCCTTGCCATAGGATAACTGCTCCTCAGTTACCCCTAGCTTTTCGTTTGGATAGTTAGCTTCTAACACAGCTTCTTTCGGTGCAGCTAACAATCGTTCATTCAGACTGTTCTTGATTTCAATGCTCTTGGCGTTGATCCTTATTGGCTTCACTCTTTCTTTCCTGCTCAAGGCATTTGCGACTACATTGGCCTTGCCTGGATGGTATCTTATTTCACAGTCATAGTCGTTCAGAGTTTCCATCCAACGTTGCTGCCTCATATTCAGATCTTTCTGATTGAACATATGCTGAAGGCTTTTGTGATCAGAGTAGATCACAAATTTAATGCCATAAAGGTAATGCCTCCAAAGCTTTAGTGCAAATACAACGGCACCCAACTCCAAGTCATGGGTGGTGTAGTTCTTTTCATGCACTTTCAATTGTCGCGAAGCATAGGCAATCACCTTGCCTCTCTGCATAAGCACACAACCCATACCGGTGTGCGATGCATCACAATATACGACAAATTCTTCCATTCCGTCTGGCAATGTTAACACTGGAGCACTGCTCAGCTTTTGTTTGAGGATATCAAAGCTTCTTGCTGTTTAGGACCCCAGTTGAACTTTATACTCTTCCTAGTCAAGGAAGTTAGGGGTGCAGCAACTCTTGAGAAATTTTCGATGAAGCGTCTGTAGTATCCTGCTGACCTAGGAAACTGCGAATCTCCGTAGGTGTCTTCGGCTCCTGCCAATTCATGACGGCTTCAACTTTAGCGGGATCCACCTGGATACCGCGCTCGCTGACTACATGTCCAAGGAACTGGACTTCTCGTAGCCAAAAGTCACATTTAGAGAATTTGGCGTAAAGCTTTTCTTGATGAAGCAGTTTGAGAATACATCGAAGATGTTTCTCGTGGTCAGCTTGACTTTTTGAATAGATGAGGATGTCATCGATGAAGACAATGACAAATTTATCCAAGTAAGGCTTGCAAACGCGATTCATGAGATCCATGAATGCGGCAGGTGCATTGGTGAGCCCAAAAGGCATCACTAGGAACTCGAAATGACCATATCGAGTCCTAAATGCAGTTTTATGCACGTCTTCGTCCTTGACCTTCAATTGATGGTACCCTGACCTCAGGTCAATCTTGGAAAAATAGCTCGCTCCTTGCAACTGATCGAACAGATCGTCGATCCTGGGCAAAGGATACCTATTCTTGATTGTAACCTTATTCAGCTCACGGTAGTCAATGCATAGACGCATCGAACCATCTTTCTTCTTGACGAACAGGATTGGCGCTCCCCAAGGAGATGAACTTGGTCTAACAAAACCTCTGGCTAGCAGATCATCTAGCTGTGTCCTTAATTATTTCATTTCCGTGGGTGCCAATCTATAAGGTGCTCTTGCAATAGGCGCGGCTCCTGGAATGATGTCGATACTGAATTCCACTTGCCTGTCTGGTGGCAAACCAGGCAGTTCTTCCGGGAAAACTTCAGGATAGTCAGAGATGACTGGAATGTCTTCAATTCTGGGTTTCTCCTCACCGATGGTCACCTGTGCCATATACATGACACATCCTTTCTTCAAACATCTGGATGCCTTTAGCATAGATACATGTGCAGGAAATCCATGTCGAGTATCTCCTTGGATGGTAAGTGGTTCTCTAGACGGAGTCTTGATTACCACTTGCTTCTGGTTGCACACGATTTGGGCTTGGTTATGAGATAACCAATCCATACCCAATACTACGTCAAAACCAGCGAGTTTAAAGGGTGATAGGGATAAGGGAAATGAGTGATTCCTAATGGATATAACACATCCATCTAAAACGGTTGAAACTGTCCCCATAGTCCCATCAGCTAGTTCTACTTCATATTTCACATTCAAGGCTTTAACAGGCAATTTTAATAACTCGCAGAACTTATCATCCACGAAGGATTTATCTGCTCCAGAATCAAATAACACTCTTGCGAATACATCATTAATAAGGAACGTACCGGTTATGACGTTGTCGTTCTGGATAGCCTCTTTAACATCCATCTGAAAGACCCTCGCATTGGTCTTTTTACCTTCTTCAGCCTTCTTCACTATCTTCGGGCAGTTCGTCTTGATATGCCCCTTCTCATTGCAACTGTAACAAGTTGCATCCTTGAGTTTCTTGCACTCAAGAGTCCTATGCTCAGAGGACTTGCATATCCCACACGCCTTTGGTTGGGATTTCTTTTCAAATCTGCACCTTCCGAAGTGGTGCTTCTGACAAACCTTGTACAAGGGCTTATCGCCCGACTGTCGGTCATTCTTCTTGTTCTCTGACCCCCTCTTGTGGTCACGATTTCCCCGGTGCTTCTTGTTGGATTTTCGTGAATCATCATCTTCACGCTTCCTCTTCTCACTGTCGGCATTTCTCAGAGATCTCTGTCTCACTGCATCCAGCGTGAGAGACAGAGATATATCTGCCACGGATCTGAAGGTAGTAGGCCTAGAAGCCTTCACGCTAGCTTTTATCTCTGGGGCCAAACCCCCAATGAAGCGCGCGATCCGTTTGGGTTCCGGTGTTACAAGATACGGAACCAATCTCGACAGAGTGTTGAAAGTCGTGAGATATGCCTGGCAATCCAGGTTCTTCATGACCAACGATAAGAAGTCAGACTCTATCTTCTCAACCTCGTGCTGAGGGCAGTAGTTTTCTTTGATGAGAGCAATAAATTCCTCCCATGTCATACTATACAAAACAGCCTTCCCAGAGGCTTGAACCAGAGATCTCCACCACGCTAGGGCTTCACCCTTGAACGACTGTGAAACAAACCTCACCACGTCTCTCTCAGCACAACCACTGATGTCCACAACAGTGTCCATTTCGTCTAACCAGGTCATACAATCCACCGCGCCCTTTTCCCCAGTAAAATCTCGGGGTTTGCAAGAAACGAAATACTTATACGTGCAACCCCTGGCGCGAGGTGTATCATCGACCACTTTCTTTTTAGGGTGGATGCTATTCTCATTGGATGAGTGTCTATCGTCGTCCTTCTTAGGCTTAGACGGAGTCGAGGGTGGTTTGCTGTGAGATTTAGAGTGGGTTTTCGGCTTTGAGTGTGGTGTAGATAGGGTTCTGCTTCGGGACTCGGTGTATTCTTCGTACTGTCGATCCAAGGCTGCCTTAACAGCATTGTCTACCAAAGCTTTCAATTCAGCGCCCGTTAAATGAATTTGGGCGTTGTCATTTTCATCTTCCTTTGGTTGACTATTAACTCCACTTGGTTCAGCCATTGTAACTCGAATCTGTTACAGAAGATAATGACAAAGTTTTATTTAGGAGTTTATTACGGAATTGTCTTTTATGGCAATTCATTAACCATGGTAAACATAGACCATATTTGGTTAATTTGTTACTCACTTTGATTTAGGATTTGAATATAACTTATCCTAATTACAAATAATATTGTTAGTGGCACAAAAGCCTAGTCACAAGGATGTTTTTATATTATCAGCCAGGATTTCAGAGAATCAAGGCATGTAGGTATGAACCGTAGTCCTTTTACCTTTTCTGACAGGGAGTCATAGACTACAACTGCCTTTTGTCTTATATGACAATAAGTATGGCCCGTAGGTACTACATCACTAATGGATGTTTGATAATTGGTCATCTTTATTGACGACTTAACCCCTGATTTACCAACCATTAATTTGGGTTTTGGAATCCCTTGATGGATTCGTATATAAGAATGGCGCGTGTGATTTTAACGAATCACATCTGCCAAGAACGTTAACATGTTGACAGAGGTTAACAGAAATCTGAATCTTTTAATTAGGTCTCACCATCTTGGCCGGGTCATATAATGACACCTAGGCTAGGTTTCACCATTAAGATCCTTTATTTAAGCAGATTAATTTAAAAGGAATGATCTTTGATTTATTTCATATAATAATGTATTAAAATGACAAAAATGAAATTTATAAACTTAACATTCCATTAATCATAATAATGCTTACACACTACCCTAAACGGGACTTTTTAATAGACAAATACCTACGCAGAGGTTTACAGAAAACAAGCCCACGCAGGGACTAATAGAAGGATAGATGTCCGCACAGGGACAAAAAGATAAGTCCACACAGGGACTGAAATGCAATTGTCCACGCAGGGACTAAACACGATAAATGTCCACGCAGGGACTAAAATACTCAAAACAAATGTCCTCGCAGGGACTTGATTGTAATAGTAAATACTATAGTACATAAAGATACTAATGATCTCGTTTCTTCCTCCCTTTTAGTAGGTTTGCTAGGCCTTTAAGAAATCCACGATTACTTTTACGTTCTTGCTCAAAGTCTCGTTCCATTCGGTTTAGACGGTGGAGGATTTCTTCCTGCTCCGGTGGAGAAAAACGTGGCTGCTGCGACGGTTGTTGAACCGGAGGTCTAGGAGGTGCTGGATACCCATGAGCCGAGTAATCTACTCCCCAAAGGTTTCCATAAGGTCTGTCGGGATGGAGGGCATTGTAATTAGCCGCTACCACGTATGGGTCGGCATCATAATTATAGTTGTAGTGCGTGTTAGTCGGCTGCTCAAACGGGTTGTACGCGGTGGAACCGGCGTACGCTGGTATAGGGTTATCATACCCAAATGGTGGCGGAGGTGGTGCAACTGGTGCAGAATTCACCTCGGCAGGGTGACCAGAAGGTTCCCCTAACTGTGGTTCTTCAGGCACTGGCGGAAAGTGACTTGCACTCGAGTGGCGAGGGGTGCTAAAGTGGAATTCCCCTCCTCGGGTAGACATCCGCGAGCCTGATCTCCTACGCCTTGGCGGATCAGGAGGTGCTGGTTGAACTGGTGGCGGTGGAGGCGGTGGCGTAACTGCCACGAAACGCGAATCCTCGGAGGGATCCTGTTGCTGCTGCTGCTCATGAGGCGAGAAGTGGTGAGAAGGTGTGAAGTACCAATCACACTGGTTAAACCTCGCCTGATAACTGTCGGGACCTTGATAGGGTGTTCCATGAAAGGATGACCCATCAGAGATCTCGATAGGGTGGTTGGGAGTACCTCTTGCAGGTTCTATGGGATCCGTGTCTTCATCCATATCTACCGCATTATCTTCGGAGAAATGGTCTTCGGTTCCTAAAGGGTTATAACCTATTGGTTCTTGGACATAATCAGCCGGGTTAAATCGGCCTTGAAAGAAATGAGTAGGATCGCCATAGGAACGGTGCGAAGCAGATCGCTGGAGAGGTATAAACGAAGGTTGAGGATTACTGGGATTGTTCTCCGAATCTGGTCCAAAAGAGTGACGGTATGAAGGTGTCGAACTGTGTGAGGTAGACCGTCTTGCCGGCTCAAAGAGGTTCCTTCTACGTCTCTGAGGCTTCGTTCCTCGTGCTGGAAGGAGCTCGCATGTTCGAAGGTCCGGCCTCGTGATCATTATGAGTAGTGATTGGCCCTTTGCCTCTTCCTCCTCTTTTAATTGCTGGTGGCATATTTCCTGCTTAACAGATCTTTAAATCACAATAAACAATAAAAGACAAACTGGAATAACAAATTCGAATTTGTCCTATGTTCTTGTCTAGACTCAAGTATGTGCTATTGTGTCATTGAGATTAAACACATAAGGATAGTGTTTAATTCACTCAACGTTGGCTCTGATACCAACCTGTCACACCCCGATTTCCACGTGTTTCACCGGTGGGCCCGGTGGGGGATTACCGTGACGTAGTTGGCAACAATATAGTCAAACCACAATATTTAAATGCACAGCGGAAGCATAAAGATAAATTATATTTCAACCACTGATTGTAATATCCAAGTATCACGAGTAGTCGAAACAAATCCACAGGGGATCAAAATAAAATATAAAATTATTGTTCAACAGATATCGGCATCCAAAGCTTGCGAGACTCTAACGATGCTAAGGAGTGGCCAGCCTATTACGTGTAGAACCTGCATTAATCTTTTTGGGGAAAATACGTCAGTTTACACTGGTAAATACATTCAACCGACACTTTTTGTAAAATGTTTAATAAAATTGATTTGAATGCACATGGCACAAACTCTTTATAACTTGGGATAATTCATAATCAAATCTTGTAAAAGAATTACATGTTCACTATGCGTTCGGTCGCCCGGGTCGTGCCGGGTTAAAGGTTAATAGACACGCCACAAAGCATAAAGCCGTGGTGGGAAAACCAACGGTTATACCTTTAATAGTATAGACACATTGTCGGGTGTACGCCTACACCCGCGTGTCGAGGTCGTGGCCATTTCGTAAAATGATGCCAAGGATATCCGGGACATGGTCATTAAGCTCCCAAAGGCGTAAAGCCAACAAAACCAATTTTTAAACGGGTCACATTGAAATCACCCGACTACTAATGAATTGGGGTCAATTGCCCGACCAAGTGGTATTTTAAATACCGTAACCCAAGCCCGTATAACGGAAAATAAGTTAAAAGTATTTACCTGAGCAAGTAATATCCTTAATAAACAAATGCAAGTTTCTTTCACTGGTCTCCTACTCTGGAACGAAGGTTTAAACAACCTATTAGAATCCTAACGGGTCTTTAATTTAGCCTTAGCTTAGACCGGTCAGTTTCAAAGGATATTTACGGTTTAAGCGTGAAAGGCGAAAACCGGAAATGGAATGTGATTCGGACCCAACAAGTTTGAAGACTTGTTTTATATGGGTAATATAACCACACTATGGATTTTGAGGTCAAAACAATAAGGTTTGACCCGTTTCGGCTAGTTTATGTAAACTAGTTACATAAACCGAACCGTGCGCGCAAAAGGCGTAACGGGTAACCGTAAGAGTCCTACACAAGTTTCCTAAGTCAATATGCTTTAAAGAGGTTGTGGTATCAGTAGGATACCTTCCATAATGCCCGTAACGAGTTTAAATCCATTATATGCCCCGTAGGGGTATTTCGGTCATTTTAAAGATTATAAAAGAGGTTTCTGAGTTCTACAGGAAATCTGAGTTTTCCGAATAGTTTATAAAGTCCAAAAATACTCTATTTATTATTTAAAATCAGTAGCAACTGGAATCGGGTCAAAATACCTTGTAGAACTCAAGTTATGCTCGAAAAGGGTATATTCGGTATTTACCGAACCGATGCCATAACCGCAGGTTATGAGCAGGTTAAAAATAGTTAAAAATCTTTAAAATTTCCAAAATATTATTTTACATCAGTGTGTAAAAGGTTTGGTGTCGAAATCTGGGTTTAGATAGGCGTTATGCTAATTGCACCGTTTAATTACTAAAGTTTCCGTAATTGCGCTATTTAGCATAACTCTTATTCTAGACCTCGGATTGACGTGAAATTTTAGGGACATGCTTAGAAATCAGTAACTAAGGTCATTGTCCTTTCATATATTCCAAATTCTCGTTTTAAAGTAAAAAGGGCGTTACGGTCAACTTTTAAGCATTTAACAGAAATGAGCTAAAGACTTAGACAAACAACGAACCGGTCACAGAGGGTTAAACCGTCATGTAACCTGGTCCTAAGAGAGTCCTAAGGCATATCTAAATCATACCAAAACGGGTCAGAACTGAAGTCAAAGCAAAAGTCAAAGTTTTGCGACTTTCGGTCCGAACCGGGTCAAAACAGAAAATGGTCGGATCAAACAAGCTTAGACTAGTTAATATACTTATTATCATGTTATATGAGTGTTAAAACAGGTTACACGCTATCTACATTACTGATTATGCATAAAATCGCAAAATAGCATTCTGTTGACTTTTTCTAAGCAAGTTTGACTCGACATTCGGACTAGTTAGAGTGGGAATCAGAGGGTGCCCTTTTAGGGGTTTAAAGCCTACATGATTACCAACATATAACTACCTTTGATTCGACAAACCACTGGACCATTTGTGATTTATCGTAAAGTCAATCGTTAATTACGATGGATTGACTTTTAGGCTATAACTAAGCAAAAACTAAACCACAAAGGATTTGGCATACTTACAGAAGTGTGGTACACGACCAGAGATGTTAGAAGAGTGCTCTTGAGCTCCAGAAGTGATCAAGAAAGCAGGTTTGAGGTGTGGTTACAATGTGCACAACTTATGGCCTTTTATAGTGAAAATGGAAGCACAAGATCATCACAACTAAGGCTACAAGGGCTCCTTGATCATCAACATGTGTCCCTGGGTGCTAGGGGTCGTTTAGGGGGCACCCATGCTCTCATAATGGCATTCTAAGGCGGTTAAAATAGCAAACAGTGAACCTGTCCCCGTATTCTGCATCTGGTGCCTTGACGCGGCCCGCGTAAGAGTTCACATATCGCTTACGCGGGTCGCCTGAATCCCAATGTCAGGCACCGAATCTATACATGGCTCGCGGCCCGCGTAAGATTCCCCAATACTCTGACGCGGCCCGCCTGAGAGCTGTATTTCAAGATTTTCAAATCTTTTGCCATTATTGCCCTGGCCTTTCTGTTTCGAAGGGGTAACTTTGCGATTTGGGCCTCGATTATTTGCGTATAAGGGCCTCGGAACTTCTACCCAACATATTAACCCTTGGTTAATTTATTATTACCCGAAAAGTCTTATCATTCAATGTTTGACGCTTTTAACCCTTTTTAACGAATTCGATCATAACTTTCTCGTTTTGAATCGGAACTTCGCGAAATTTATATCGCGTATTCTAGTGAGTATAATTTACCATTACAAAGCCTCGGGTATGCTCAAAGGTCACTCAGAGGTGTAACTTAAACATGTTGACACATTTGGCCCCTGTAGTTTGTAATTCCTCACTTTCTTCCACAATTCGTTCCGTACGATCCATGATTCATTCGTTTGAAGGTACGAGCATCATTTAGGGCTACTATACAGTATATTTATCCCTCGTTGACATTTTTAACCCTCGAATTTACATACTTTCAATGTTTGTCAACTTTGGTCCTTTATTCAGTATTTAACACCACAATACTCTAACGCGGCCCGCCTGAGAGCTGTATTTCAAGATTTTCAAATCTTTTGCCATTATTGCCCTGGCCTTTCTGTTTCGAAGGGGTAACTTTGCGATTTGGGCCTCGATTATTTGCGTATAAGGGCCTCGGAACTTCTACCCAACATATTAACCCTTAGTTAATTTATTATTATCCGAAAAGTCTTATCATTCAATGTTTGACGCTTTTAACCCTTTTTAACGAATTCGATCATAACTTTCTCGTTTTGAATCGGAACTTCGCGAAATTTATATCGCGCATTCTAGTGAGTATAATTTACCATTACAAAGCCTCGGGTATGCTCAAAGGTCACTCAGAGGTATAACTTAAACATGTTGACACATTTGGCCCCTGTAGTTTGTAATTCCTCACTTTCTTCCACAATTCGTTCCGTACGATCCATGATTCATTCGTTTGAAGGTACGAGCATCATTTAGGGCTACTATACAGTATATTTATCACTCGTTGACATTTTTAACCCTCGAATTTACATACTTTCAATGTTTGTCAACTTTGGTCCTTTATTCAGTATTTAACACCACGTGTAAACTCGAGACACGTATCAATACATTATTGGACGCAAAATTTCGAGGTGTTACATATCCCATATTAATAGGCCTATTTAGGAATATCAAATGGGTATTGCTGCTTAAAATACAAAAAAAAAGAAAGAGAGAAATTAAGGAAAAAAATCATGTAGAGAACTCAACTCAAAACAAACAAAAACAAAGATAAAACCATTTCTTGCTGATTTGTGAACTAAATAGGTCCAACTTTATACAATATAAACACCACAAGTCACCAAATGAACAAGAAAAAACACCTGGAATAGAGATCCAACCAAAAACCAGACGGTGTCAAGCTCCTTATACTCTTTTCTGATGCCTTTTGGTCTTCAAGAGCTTTTACCTGATATATATACATGGCAATGTAGATTAAACCAGTTGGTCCCTTGTGTGAACCGTTTCTTTTTGAAGCATTATAATTAGAATAAACAGAAATACATTAATGGGACTACCTGTAAAACAACTCAGTACAGATTCAGACCACAAGAGTGGTGACTCCACAGCTAACTGCCCCTACCATGCTGATGATCAAGCTATCTTATATATGGGTGACTCCACATCCATGTCATGTTTCGTGTCCCAAAGAATCTCTTCAAGTTTAATTGCACTTTTAAATGATTTATTATAATTTACTATTGTAAAAGAAACAGGTCAAAAGGGTTGATCAACTGGTCAAAAGGGTTTATCACACATTAGTTTCTTTGCAATAATAGTGAATCAGAAAATACTAAAGTTGAAAAAAAAAACAAACAAGAGTAATTTTGGAAAGTGCAACTTACATGTGTGAAGATTCAAAAAGATAATCATCCCCATCTGCCTTCTTAAAAAAACAATCTATACTCATTTGCCCTCTGTCTTAAAACACCAACTGGTCGAGTTAGACCCATCATTCTCTCATAAATTCTGCACTCCATGTTTCAAAGAAACAATAATAAGTTACCAAACCACAATGACTACCTTAAATTGAAATTGGTAAAAGCATTAGTTTTTATAGGTAAAAACAAATGAACGCTATTGAAAGGAGAACCGAACTTTGAGATGGGCACGAAGGTAAGATGGGGTATCGCGTTGTGGATCAATACCAACGAAAATAGGTCGAACCTTAATGTTCTGTTTTGAATTTGTGCGTGTCAAGAAGAAGAAACAAAAGAAAAACATACAACAAAAATTCAATGATTGTTGACTCAGAATATGTGATATTCATTATATTATATGAAGAAAGCAAGGGAAAGAACCTAATGTATCGATAGTTTATGTGGCTGAAAAAAAAAGTGAAATTGATGTTGACTGAATTGCGAAATACAATTAGTGCATGTGAAAAAAGACAACAATTTTCCAATCTAATTAAACCAGCGAAATGCTATCTAGTGCAAGTGATAGAAAAATTAAAGAATCTCTATACTTAGTGCAGAAATGGCCTTGTGAAAGTGGCCCAAATCTACAAATCTCTATATTTTGCACAAAGTTTTACAAGGCACAAATTAAACATACAATAAAGATAAATGATTGAACAAGCGTATGGATTTGCTGTAACAAAAGTAAGATTAATCTATAACTGAAGACTAATTATAAAAAATTACCCATTCCAAGGGCAGAAAGATCCACTTCATCATGTTCTTGCATATATCTCTGCAATGAAACAAAAACAGTCTCCATTAACACATCACACAGATTTAAAATTACAAAAGCGGAACCCTTGGTTTCACCTTTTCGAGATTAACATAGAAGAAAAAGGGCTTTTGATGTTGAAGACCTGACTTCAAACACATAAAATCAGTTAGAACACAAATAAAAAGTGAATGAATAAAGCTTCAGATTACCATCAGTTGCACCATCAGATGAATGTCTATGCCCTTTGTTCAAATCAGCATACTTGATGTGGAAACCCTAGATTTTTTGTCTCCTAATTCGATTTGACCATAAAGCCTAAAAGTTCTTTCACCATTATCAGACAGAGAGAGAGCGCGCTTGGTTTTGGCGAAGATCTGAGAGGGAGAGAGATTTGTGTGAGTAGGGTTTGAATTTTGAAAATGGATAGGTTTGAGAGGGAGAAAGAGGACGTGATTTTAGGTTTGAATTTTGAAAATGGATTTGAGATTTGAGGGAGAGAAAGCAACGTGATTTTAGGTTGTTCGTGGAAGGGTTTAAGACAGTTTCAACATTTCTAATAATATAGTATATATATTTTATATACTATAATTGTGTAAATGGTCATCTTTACCTTTTCTGTTTGCATTATAATATAGTATATATATATATATATATATATATATATATATATATATATATATGACAAAACTTTAGTACTTCAATTTAAAGTTTAAATTTAAAAACTTTTCCCGTTTAGTTAACTATAGAATTTTCTTACTCCTTTAAAGTAGGAAGTTTTGTTGATATTTGACTAAAATGTAAAGGAAATTTTTAATTAATTATTCAACAATAAAAGGAAATTTTTAATCTATATTTTATTTGTGATGATAACTAAAAGTACACCAAACTTTAATCACTTGTACACTAAGACATCATCTACTTGTATCTTTTAATCCGCACGTCAATACTGATCAAGACAACTATGAACGTCGAGAAAAATGTGTAGGTTGCCACGATACCTTTGGATTTTTTTAAAACATTATAGTTTCTAAGAAATAACAAGAATACGTAAAAAAATTATAAGTTTGTTGTGGAGGAGGAAAAGTGTAACTAATTATCCATAATTATGTTAAAACTCAGGGATGTAAGTGTAATAAATTTAGGTGCTAAAAAATAAATAATGTTTAAAAGACTAAACTACCCTCGTTTTAGGGGTCTTTCTACAAATAAAGGGGGTGAAAAGTTCTTATTTTTTGGGTATCTTAAAATACCCCTTACTCATGCATTATAATATAGTATAGATATAGGATTCGGTTCAAATGATGTAACACCCCAAAACTTATAAGTATGCATATTATATTTTGTTACTTAATTATGTTAACCTAGTTAGAATGTAACTTGAAAGAATAACTTAAAAAGGGTAAGTTTAGTCAATTAAAAACATATGTAGATACATGAGGGACCAACAAGGGAAACGAGGAAAGTTTATTCATTAAAAAGAAAAAATAACACACACCACACACATTTCAGTGTGTGTGTCGCCTGGAACAAGGAAGCAAGAACCCAAACCCTCAACATCATAAAATCAGCAAATTGAAAGGGAATCCATGGCATGAATTACTGCATGAGAACATAGAAACGTTCATCTAAGTTAGTCTATCGAATGGCAAGTCCAATTTATGATTTGGTGATTTTTCATAAGTGGGTCTTGATTGAAACATGAAATTTTCTTGAAACTGATTATGAATATATGTTAGATTCACTATATGGAGGATAAATCATGCTTGAATTCTGATTAATTCAAAGATATATGAAAAACCCACTTTGAAGATTAGAAAGGTAGTAAAATGTGATGATCTTGTTAATCCAATTTCATGCTATGTTGATGTAAGGATTTGTATGTGTTAGAATATTAGTGAATGTTGGATATAAGATGTTGATTGTATGAAATTAATTGACTATAATGGTTAATGTTGAGAAATAGGAAAAGTATGCATAGACTACTTGTACAATATGCCTTGTTGATGTTATGCACACTAAGTGTTTGTTAAAATGCTTGAATGAAGAGTTTTATGTAAAAAGGACAATCTCATGTGACTAGGATGTTAGACGACTAGAATCGAGAAATTTGTATGTGATAACTTGGTTTTGTCTAAGATAAGAATGAGAAATAAAGACATGAGATTGAAATATGTTAATTATGAATTGTAGGAGTAAAAGAGGAAGACGCAAGCCATTCCGGAGCGCAATCAACACACGACAAAGGTAAGTTCATTTGCTTACAAAGTATTAGTAGTGTGTAAAATTATGAAATGTTATTATCCTAAATTTCAAAACTTTATATGTGTAATGAGTAAGTGTAAGTTGAAGATATGTTAAGGATATGGGTCGAATGAGTAGAAAGGATATTATACCAAGTTGGGAAGTTTATGTTCGGATGAAGGTTTAAAAAGTTTTCTTGTAGTTCGATTAGTAAGTTGGGTTGTATGAACTTATGAATTAAAATGTCACAACCCCCGATCCCTATTGCCCGGGAACGGGCGGCCGTGAGCCAGTTGCGGTGGTATCACGTTATTAATTTATTTGGCAGCGGAATTTTCATCAGGACCGTAGTTAGGAAATATTTAAATCAGAGTAAACCACCTCGTTTTATAATATTAAACACATGGGTAAAACCCAAGTTTTTATTACAAACTGAATTACAGGGATAAATCCCACTTTATTGAAATAAACGCTTTCTTTTATTTAGGTAACTTTTATAGCCACTTTTCCAAGCCTTCAGTGCTCTCCAGCTGGCTTCTATTTGGCTTTCACATTTTGTTACCTGAAACGCGTTTTTTAAAAAGGTTTTGTCAGTGGAAAATACTGGTGAATGAATCTCAGTTTAATCAAGTATTGATAATTTAATTTAAACAGTATTGAGGGCGATTACAATGTTTACATCTACCCAATTACTCATTCAGTAGTGTCACGTCTGACTGAGGGTCATATTACACATTGGCTAACTCGTCGTCCAATGGTAACGTTACTCCAATTTTGTATACAAAACCCCAACATACCGGCAGTAATTGTAGAATTACAAAGACTCAATCACTGCTAAATTGCATTGTAAAATATTTAAGGTTTTGTAAAAACTGTTAACAAAAAGGAGATTACTCACATTGCTATTTTAGGGTTTTCCTTTATGATTTCCTGGTGAATATCTATAATTTACACAAATGCACGTGTGTTAGTATAATAACCCATTTTAACATTAGTAATACCCTCCCGGAGACGGCATTCCAACGACTACGTCGGGCAGAACCACGACAGCCGTTACGGAACCCTAGATCAATCGGGCAGAGTACCTAATACGTCTCCAGGGGTTATAATACTTACATCGTAGCAGAACCTCGCTATTTTAGGGGGTATTGGACTCGGGTATAATGCCCACTATTTAAAAGTTAGAGAGAAAGAAAGAATATTGAACGATTGTCGAATGAAGCCGATAGCATCTATTTATAGTGTCTGATCCAAGGTCTCTCGCGGCCCGCGTGAAGTTTGGCCAGGCCTTACGCGGCCCGCATTGACTTAGGTCAATGGCGTAGCTTGGCTGGGTCACCCTATAGGCTCGACACGAATTGGACACGTGGCCGCACCGGGTCATGCCACAATTTGGGTCGCTCGCGGCCCGCCTTAACTTATGGTTTTGGCGAAGTCTAATTACCCACTCGCGCGGCCCGCATGAACTTGAGGTGAGGTCCCATGCGGCCCGCCTCAACTTAACTTTTATTGTTTTTATTTATTTTATATAGTATAATCTATTTTGGGGCTCGGTTTTCACATACGGGGTACATACAATGACACATTGATATATTTAAAGATATATTAGGGCATCGGAATTATTATGAGGATGTCGGTTTTACCGAGGGTTGTTATATCCTCCCCACCTTGTTTTAGAGCTCGTCCTCGAGATCTACTGGAACAAGTGTGGATATTTCTTTTTCATTTCCGATTCAAGCTCCCATGTGTACTCGGGTCCTCTTTTGGAGTCCCATCTTACTTTGACCAAAACTAGTCTTTTATGTTTGAGATTCTTAATTTTCCTATCTTCAATTTGCAGAGGCTTCTCCACAAACTTGAGTTGTTCATTTACCTCTATATCCTTAAGAGGTACTACGAGTGATTCGTCAGCTAAACACTTTTTGAGATTCGATACATGAAATACATCATGTATTCCTGCCATCTCCTCTGGCAGTTGTAGCTGATAAGCTAGAGGTCCTATTCTTCTGATAATTTTAAAAGGTCCAATATACCTGGGACTTAGCTTTCCTCTTTTGATGAATCTTACCACTCCTTTCCAAGGAGAGACTTTCAATAATACCTTATCTCCTACTTGAAATTCTAATGGTTTGCGTCTGTTATCGGCATAACTCTTTTGTCGATCACGTGCTGCTTTCAGTCGTTCCTTGACTTGAATGATTTTGTCAGTTGTTTCTTGTACTACTTCAGGTCCAGATAATTGTTTTTCCCCAATTTCTGCCCAACAGACTGGGGTTCTGCACTTTCTTCCATAAAGTGCTTCGAATGGTGCAGCATTGATACTTGTGTGATAACTGTTATTATAAGAAAATTCTATCAAAGGTAAGTGTTCGTCCCAATTACCTCCGAAGTCAATTACACAAGCTCTAAGCATATCTTCCATCGTCTGAATTGTTCTTTCACTTTGTCCGTCCGTTTGAGGATGATAAGCAGTGCTTAGGTTTAGCTTAGTTCCCATTGCTTTTTGAAAACTTGACCAAAAATGAGAAGTAAAACGGCTATCTCTATCCGAAACAATTGATAAAGGAATGCCATGTAAAGAAACGATTTCGTTTACATACAATTTGGCTAATTGTTCCATGCTAAAGGTTTCCTTCATTGGTAAGAAATGAGCTGATTTGGTTAGCCTATCTACAATCACCCAGATTGTATCATTACCTTTTCTTGTCTTGGGTAGTTTGGTAACAAAATCCATTGTTATCAATTTCCATTTCCAGACCGGCATTTCTAATTGCTGTAACAAACCTGAGGGTTCCTGGTGTTCAGCTTTAACTTGTGAGCAAGTTAAACATTTAGAAACATAAGCTGCTATGTCCTTTTTCATTCCTATCCACCAGAAATTCTTCCTTAAATCCTGGTACATTTTATCACTTCCTGGATGCATCGTATATTTAGATTTATGGGCTTCTTCTAATATACGGTGACGTAAATTTCCTAATTTAGGTATCCAGGTTCTCTTTTTATGGAATCTCCAAATTCTATCCGTTCCCTGTTCTAATTCCTTAATCATTCCTTTTAATTTTTCAGTATCTTCCTTGATTACTGATTCTTGTGTTTTTCTAATCTGTTCATTTAAATCTACTTGCAGATTCAATTTAAGAGAACGTACCCTTTTTGGCTTTTCATAATATTTTCGACTTAAAGCGTCAGCCACCACATTGGCTTTTCCTGCATGATACTGGATATCACAGTCAAAATCACTAAGCAATTCCATCCAGCGTCTTTGTCTCATATTCAACTCTTTTTGCCCGAAGACATATCTTAAACTTTTATGATCTGTGAATATGGTAAACTTACTACCATAAAGATAATGTCTCCAAATCTTAAGGGCAAAAATTATAGCTCCTAATTCCAAATCATGGGTTGAATAATTTTCTTCGTGACTCTTAAGCTGGCTAGAGGCGTAAGCTATAACCTTTTGACGTTGCATCAACACACATCCATAACCTAATTTAGAAGCATCACAATAGATTACAAAGTCTTCATTTCCTTCTGGTAATGCTAATATAGGTGCATGGGTTAATCTTTGCTTAAGGATCCTAAAAGCTTCTTCTTGTTTTGGTCCCCATTCAAACTTAACAGATTTACAGGTTAACTTAGTCAAAGGAATGGCTATCCTAGAAAAATCTCGAATAAATCTTCTATAATAACCGGCCAATCCTAAGAAACTTCTAACCTCGGTTGGTGACTCAGGGGTTTTCCATTTAGTAATTGCCTCGATCTTTGTTGGATCTACATGAATTCCTTCATGATTCACTAAATGTCCGAGAAATTGTACCTGTTCTAACCAAAACTCACACTTTGAAAACTTAGCATAAAGCTTTTCTTTTCTTAACAAACTTAAAAGTAAGTGCAAGTGCTTTGCATGCTCTTCTTTACTTTTAGAGTAAATTAGAATATCATCTATGAATACAATTATGAATTTATCCAAATATGGCTTACATATTCGGTTCATCATGTCCATAAATGCGGCTGGGGCATTGGTTAAACCAAATGGCATGACAGTAAATTCATAATGACCATACCTTGTTCTGAAAGCGGTTTTAGGAATATCCTCTTCCTGTACCTTTAATTGATGATATCCTGATCTTAAATCGATTTTAGAGAAAAATCGAGCTCCTTGAAGTTGATCAAACAAATCATCGATTCTTGGTAATGGGTACCGATTCTTAATCGTGACTTTGTTTAATTCACGGTAGTCAATGCACATACGCATTGATCCGTCCTTCTTTTTGACAAACAATATCGGTGCTCCCCATGGCGATGAACTTGGCTGTATGAATCCTTTTTCCAACAATTCATCTAATTGTTTCTTCAGTTCTTGCATTTCAGCGGGTGCCAAACGGTAAGGTGCTTTAGCAATTGGTGCTGTCCCTGGTAGCAGATGGATTCTAAATTCAACTTCTCTGTCTGGTGGTAATCCTGGCAATTCTTCTGGAAAGACATCTGAAAATTGGGATACTACTGGGATATCTTTTAATTCTTTTCCCTTAGTGTTAGTGATTATAGAAATCAAATACACTATAGATCCTTTTCTTATACAACTTGCAGTTTTCATCACAGAGATGAATTTAGTGGATCTAAAGGGTTTATCTCCTTTAATTGAGATCTTTTCACCTCTTGGTGATTTTAATTGAATTGTCTTTTGATCACATAAAATACTGGCTTTATTGGCTATTAACCAATCCATTCCTAACACTACATCAAATCCAGCCAGATTCATTGGGTAAAGGTTTGCAATAAACTTTTGATTAAAAATTTCTATTCCTGCTCCCTGCAAGATTTCAGAAATCTTAACAGTTTCCCCATTTGCGGTTTCTACTAGACATTCTTGTGGTAGTTTAGTTAATGATTTATTTAGGAGTTTGCAAAATGAAGTATTAATAAAACTTTGGTTTGCACCAGAGTCAAATAATACTTTAGCAAAAATATCATTAACTAAAAACGTACCAGCAATGACGTCTGGGATCATCTTGGCTTCGTCTGTAGTCAAAACGAATGCTCTAGCATTTCTAGGGTTCTTGTTGTTTGCAGCTGGGGTTAATTTTGGGCAGTTTGTCTTGATGTGACCTGGTTCCCCACAGTTGAAGCATACCCTGCTATTAGCTTTCTTCCTGCAATCTTCTTCCTTGTGACCTGAGATTTTGCAAAAATTGCAATATATGGAGCATTTTCCAGAATGCTTCCTTTTGCAATACTTGCAATAAGGTGCAGATGTAGAACCTACATTCCTACGGTTGAAATTCCTAGAACGGAATTCTTGAGTAAGCCTTTGGGTTAAGTTTCTCCTCTGATCTTCTTCCCTAGTTCTTACTAGTTCATCGGTCAAGGTATTGGCTAGTTCTACAGCTTCTTCTATGGTTTGAGGTCTAGCTGCCTTGACTACATGCCTAATTTCTCCAATTAATCCCCAGATGTAACGGGAGATTAACACTGGTTCCGGTGATGCAAGGGTTGGTACCATCCTAGCATATTCAAAGAATGTGGTAGTGTAACCTTTACTGTCTACCCCGGTCATTCTAAGATTTAGGAACTTATTTGCTATCTGTTCTTTTTCATTGGGAGGGCAGAATTTCCTTTCCACCATGTTCTTAAATTCCTCCCATTCCATGTTATAAACCCTATCACTTCCTCTTGATTGAAGGATAGTGTTCCACCATTCTAGAGCTGCATTTTTGAACAGATTTGAAGCAAACATGATCTTATCTTCTTCAGCACACTTGCTTATTTTCAGAACTGCCTCAGTTTTCTCTATCCAGCGTAAAGCTGCAATGGGTCCTTCATTGCCCGAGAATTCTATTGGTTTGTAGGACCAGAATTCTTTGTAAGAACAACCAAGTGGCATGGTTCTTCTTCTTTTGGGAATGGGCGCTTGAAGTACAAGTCCATTGTTCACGCTGTTCTCTGGTTCACTTGGTCGTTTACTGCTATGCTTACTTTTATTATTCGCTTCTTGAATCGTTTGAATAATAAATGGCATTGCATCTATAATTCCTTGTGCCACAATATGCTGAACGGCACTATTATCCATTTGGTTTCCATTGTTATTGTTGTCCGGATTCTCATTAACCACGTTATTGTTACTCTGGTTATCGTTATTCAGATTTTCTTGATTTCCTGCGTCGGCCATCTGAATTTTAGACATTTACCAAATATTAATATCACAAATAATATTTGTATATAGCTAATCACATGACACGCACTTTTTAACCAAAAGCGTCGAGCATTGCGACATTTACTCTATTTATATAGTATGCATCAATACACACTAGTACAAAAATTAAAATTACAGTACCGACTGAAATGTAAAGCTACAATACTAATAGTATGCATCCGTAGTTTTTTTTTTTTTCCCTAACACATACACGCATATATTATTTTATTATTATTATTATTACTACTACCGTTTCTGCCATCGCCTTCACTGATATGGATTCATCCAAAAATCCATATTACGCTCATCGTATTTCCATACGAGGCGTTCTCCCACCTGTCGCATACGATCACTGCTTTCTAAAATTTCCTCCCCAAAAGTCCTAAGTTCCTGGACATTTTCTGCACTCATTGGGGGTGCAGGTTCTAGGACTAGGTTTGGAATCTGTGGTGCGGGTTCCTGGTACGGGGCCTGGTAAGGGTATGGGTTTTCTAGGATCTCCCTAATGTATGCATCGTTAATATTGTAGGGATCTTGAGGATCTAACCCTGGATAAGCTCCTAAGTTGGGCATTGGCACATTTTCCTGTATTGGGTTTTGTTGCACGTAGTCCCTAACATCGTCCCACCAGGGGTCGTAATTGTTTGGGTCTAGAGGATCAGGTGCAGGTACCCTAGGTATCTCCTCCGGGTTGTAATCAGGCATTTCTATCTGGTTTTCTACTTCCATGGGTTGGTCAGGATTTTGTGGTTGTGGTGCTAGCATTTGTTCCAGGTTTGGGTCAGCAGCAGTGGTTGCTAAAATATGGATATTAGCAATACCCCTATTGAGCATATCCTGATTATAAGCATCAGTTTCTCTTTTTGCTGCGGCTAACACTCGCTGTTCCTGCAACTTTTTCATTCTTTTCCTACGCTCGTGCGCTCCCCTACTGAACCATCCCCTCTTTTTCTGAGGAAATGGCTCTTCAGACTGAGCCTTAAACACAAAGATTCCTTCTTCCGTATCAGCAGAGTACCCAGAGAGGGCAGGCTGAGAAGAGGTGCCTTCGCTTCTAGGCGAACCAGACAATTGACGATACGCGTCAGAGGGTCCTTCGTCGCTCATACTGTAAACTAACAGATAGTCAGATAACACATAACAAGTAAATACAAGTATGCACGTATTTCCGTAATTTATTTCCTAACAATTTGAATTTTGATGTCAGCGGAACACTTCTGCGGCTGAATCAGTGGCATAGCTCTGATACCACCTCCTGTCACAACCCCCGATCCCTATTGCCCGGGAACGGGCGGCCGTGAGCCAGTTGCGGTGGTATCACGTTATTAATTTATTTGGCAGCGGAATTTTCATCAGGACCGTAGTTAGGAAATATTTAAATCAGAGTAAACCACCTCGTTTTATAATATTAAACACATGGGTAAAACCCAAGTTTTTATTACAAACTGAATTACAGGGATAAATCCCACTTTATTGAAATAAACGCTTTCTTTTATTTAGGTAACTTTTATAGCCACTTTTCCAAGCCTTCAGTGCTCTCCAGCTGGCTTCTATTTGGCTTTCACATTTTGTTACCTGAAACGCGTTTTTTAAAAAGGTTTTGTCAGTGGAAAATGCTGGTGAATGAATCTCAGTTTAATCAAGTATTGATAATTTAATTTAAACAGTATTGAGGGCGATTACAATGTTTACATCTACCCAATTACTCATTCAGTAGTGTCACGTCTGACTGAGGGTCATATTACACATTGGCTAACTCGTCGTCCAATGGTAACGTTACTCCAATTTTGTATACAAAACCCCAACATACCGGCAGTAATTGTAGAATTACAAAGACTCAATCACTGCTAAATTGCATTGTAAAATATTTAAGGTTTTGTAAAAACTGTTAACAAAAAGGAGATTACTCACATTGCTATTTTAGGGTTTTCCTTTATGATTTCCTGGTGAATATCTATAACTTACACAAATGCACGTGTGTTAGTATAATAACCCATTTTAACATTAGTAATACCCTCCCCGAGACGGCATTCCAACGACTACGTTGGGCAGAACCACGACAGCCGTTACGGAACCCTAGATCAATCGGGCAGAGTACCTAATACGTCTCCAGGGGTTATAATACTTACATCGTAGCAGAACCTCGCTATTTTAGGGGGTATTGGACTCGGGTATAATGCCCACTATTTAAAAGTTAGAGAGAAAGAAAGAATATTGAACGATTGTCGAATGAAGCCGATAGCATCTATTTATAGTGTCTGATCCGAGGTCTCTCGCGGCCCGCGTGAAGTTTGGCCAGGCCTTACGCGGCCCGCATTGACTTAGGTCAATGGCGTAGCTTGGCTGGGTCACCCTATAGGCTCGACACGAGTTGGACACGTGGCCGCATCGGGTCATGCCACAATTTGGGTCGCTCGCGGCCCGCATCAACTAAACCAAACATGTACGCGGCCCGCCTTAACTTATGGTTTTGGCGAAGTCTAATTACCCACTCGCGCAGCCCGCATGAACTTGAGGTGAGGTCCCATGCGGCCCGCCTCAACTTAACTTTTATTGTTTTTATTTATTTTATATAGTATAATCTATTTTGGGGCTCGGTTTTCACATACGGGGTACATACAATGACACATTGATATATTTAAAGATATATTAGGGCATCGGAATTATTACGAGGATGTCGGTTTTACCGAGGGTTGTTATATAAAATGTCTAATTGGTTGGTTGAATGTAGGTAAATTAGCTTGATGGATGGCACTACTTGGAACGGACACACCAATGTTGTACGCTTCCGTGATGATGCAAGTTTATAGGTCTAACTTTTGTAGAATGGTTTTTCTTAAATGGGTCTTTTGTAATTATCTTAACTTAGTAATTAGTTGATGTTGGAAGTTGAAGTTTAAAAACTATGTTAGTTGTAAGATATTTTTGGGTTGTAAACCTTCTCAACTAGTTGTAATGAAGTTAAATGCAGAATTTTCTAACTCATGTTTTGACCCGTTTGATTCTTTCGTCATAGAAATTTTCATGCTTTGATTAGAATTTTTAGATCTTACAAATGAAAACCACTACGAGTTGAAAGAACCGTGAGAAAACTTTTTGATCCGACGCGAGTTAGGCCAAATTTTTTTTGCACATACGTAGATGAAAACATTATATACACATCTGTAAAAAAATAAAAAAATTGTCGAGACATTAGTTTTGACTGATGCAAGTTTTTTACGCGCTGGCGTAAAATTTTACAGTTCAGGGCGTAAAAAAAAACTTGAATCAGTCAAAACTAACGCCTCAACAATTTTTTTTACTTTTTTTTGCAGATGTGTTTATAATGTTTTCATCTACGTTTGTGCAAAAAAAATTTGGCCCAACTTGCGCCGGATCAAAAAGTTCTCACGATTATCACAACTCGTAGTGGTTTTCATTTTAACTAATCCGTATATATATATATATATATATATATAGTTTAACATAAAAAGTGTGTCGTCAGTTGTCTTGGTTCTTAAGACTTAAGATCACATGGAGTGGGCGTGGTTTGGAGACATGGGAGTCTCTCCACGCCGGGCACACCAGTTCGTCGATGACGTGAAGGGCGGCGTGGACGTTTGGGCGCTGGATTCTTCACCTGCGTGGTGAAGGAGATGGTGATGTGTTGGGTTGGGTTGGGTTGTTTTGATTGGGTGGTGGGTTTTTTATTTGATTTCATTTTTTTAAATATAAAATAATATAAAAATGTATGCCACGTGTCACACAAAGTCACCATTTCTTGCCCGTCCCACTCCGCCATTTCTTGCACCACACCACTTTTTAAACTGGTGCTGACATGACTGGCACATGACGCTTCACACCCCCTTTACAAACCCTCTCAATCTGTATAATCTAAAAGTGGGCCTATACGGAACTATTTTCGGGTATCAAAACACTTTGTTTTGATACCAAATCAGTTTTTCAACTTAGTTAAACATGTTTAACTCGTCACTTCAAGTTTAGTGCTTATTTAGAGTCGTAAGTCGAGCGGTTTGACCACCGCTTTAACTTTCGAATCCGACCCGTTTGGTTGATCATTAGGATCCGACCAAACACAATTTGTGACCATAGTTGTATAGAGAATAACCTCCAGAGGTTATACCTTATGGTCACTACGTTTGGTTAGTTATATGATAAGTCGTTATTATGCTCTTAGAAAATGACCAAAATGTCCTTTTCATGCATAAATCCGATTTAAGCATATGTGGGTCAAAAGCACTTAGGATTCATTCCAAATCAGAATGTAGACCTTGTTAAACCATTTCATATGAGTCCCAACACCTATTTGGTTTACAAGACATCATTCTATCCAATTCCCCCGATTATGTACCGTTACTTTAACATAGTTACCCGATGTTAGGACACATTAGGAAACTGTCACACCCCGACCTCGTAAAACAACAAAACATGGCGGAAACGTCAGGGAGTGTTGTAACAGAATCATTGTTTCACAACCATGGAATAAATAGTTTCGTTTTATTGAATTATTGAACTAAATGTTTTGATACAAATTTGATAAATACAACTATTATCCTCCAAGTTTTAAAGTCGCTAAGGCCTTGTCCATTCCTATGTGAGAATACACCAATATGATCAATCAAGCATCATCAACTATTGTACCTGAAACACATGTGAAAATAGGTACGTCAGCATAAAAATGTCGGCGAGTACATAGGTTTTGTATGAGTTTCAGATTCATGGCTCGTTTTACATATTGCAATACTTATTTAAAAACCTTGTTTTGAAAAGTATAGTATTGCGACATAAATAACCAACTCAAATCAAATTGGTTATAATTTATAAAAATATCGTAGCCATGATTCTTAACCCCAAAACATTTGTTTAATTAAATCCAGATTTGTAAATCGTTTATGGAATAAAACTCGAATAGTATAATATATTGTTGGAAAACCTTGTATTACAACTTTGTTTTATTTATCATTGCCCAAGTGATCTAGATAACGCAACGATATATAATGTATTAAAAGCACTTATATATAGGAAGTACCAGCGGCGTATCCACCATGCTTTTAACACATTATACCCGCCCCGTTACCTAATCACTTCCCTAACCCAACGGTTCAAACAGATTCAAACAGTTCGTGTCAATCAACGGTTAAAAACGGTTCACATAGTCAAATGGTTACCAACGGTTCATATGATCAAATGGTTACAACGGTTCAAATGATCATATGGTTACAACGGTTCAAAATGTAAAACAATGTGTCCATATGCTGGATGAGCATATGCGACAAAATGTAGTATATGGAAATCAATGTGCTAGCATGTTAAGTGAACATACATAGCAAAACATAATGAAATCGTGTACTAATAATGTACTATTGAACATAGTAAGTATATGATATAAAAACATGGGAAACATGAAAGTATCAAGTAGGTACATGTGTTCCACCCCAAAACAGTTTGAAAACAGTAAAAGAGGGGACTATGTACTCACCTGAGGGTGCTTAGAAGTCTTGAACAACAACCAAGCAAAGCTAGAGTGATTAGGGAATCAAACGGCACCCTATATAGGTAACTATGTAAATAACCGGACCTAAATCGGGAGATAGGATAGAATGAGGTTCTATAAATCAAATGAGTAATTGAACTCATATGGTATGATTTAATAGACCCTACATTCTGATTGAAAGGCCTACCTAAGTGCTTTTGACCCGTTTCGACACGTTATGGTAACATAAGCTACTATAAGGCGTCGTTAGCGTAAAACTATGTTCGGATGGTTAACTATGTGCTATGCCAAGTCTTACATGCCCAATTATCCCTAAACATGTTACTAAATCAGATTACTTGTCAAAAATATGTTCACATAGGCAAAATACGGATTTTAGCTTCAAAAGGGTATTTTGGTCATTTCCTATGGGCATACAAGCTAACAAGCAAATGACTAACCAATCCTATGTGATCATAAGGTATAACCTCAGTGGTTATTCCCTATGCAACTATGATCACTAACTAAGCTTGGTCGGATCCTAACGATCGACCAAACGGGTCGGGTTCGAAAGGCTAAGCGGTGGTTTAGACCGCTTACCTCACGACCCTAAACAAGCACAAACTAGTAGTGTCGTGTTAGACATGTCAAAACATGTCTAACCTACTGATTTGGTATCAAAACAAAGTGTTTTGATACCCTAAAGTAGTTCCGAGGCAAAATGCGTGCTAAAACGCATTTTGACCGAAACTTTGACTCGACACTACAACTAGATAACGTGGTAATCAGCGGTTATAATCGCGAAGGATTATAACTATCGTGATTACAATCACGTGTCAAAGTTCAATTGAACTTTGACTTGACCAATTGATGGTCAAAACCGAAAGTCAAACTGTTGGCCAAACTGTTTGACTTTCTGCACTATATAAGGAAAAAGCAAGAAAAAGAATGAAAGAAGGCTCACAATAGTCCTTGCTATCTTTTCTACAAAGAAGACAAGTCCCAAATGCTTGAGAGAGAGCTCCAAAGCAGATGTGAAGAGAGGAATGAGAAGAATGAGCAAGGAATGAATGAAATGGATGGGCTATTTATACTTGTGGTGATGCTCTAGGATCATCACAAGTGGTTTGTTTAGCCATTAAGGAATAAATCTCATCCATACAAGTGTTAGGAGCAGGTGCAAAGCCTTGGAGAACACTTAAACTTGCTCAACACACCAAGAATTTACCAAAACAGCCCCTGAATTTGCAAACAGATGCTGAAAACACACTTTCTGCCCAGATGAGGCGCTCGCGTAGCGCTAGGGCATAGGCCTTAGGGCTCGCGCTACGCTAGCATGTATCAGGTTCAGCAAAGTTTCAAAATTGACAGAAATGGTCCCTGCACGTGTTTAAAGCCTTTTTCGATGCGTTTAAACCTCGTTAACCTCATTTCAAGGCTCTAAAATGAAGTTAAAGCATAGGGGACTCAAAACATGCTCAAAAATATCTCGGATGTCGGTTCGTTTGGTCGTACGGTCACGTTGTTCGGTTATTTACGACGAAACTCGAACGGACGCGAAAACGATCCAAATTAAGCGACGAATGGAATTTTTGCATGGCGATCACTAAAACAAAAATATTTTAGTGTGTACAAAAATTTTGGATGTCCAGATGTGTCCAGAACGTAAGATATGCGCGAAAATGCAAACTTACGCCGTTTATGACACTTTTAGTCCCTGTAAGATCATATAAGCATGTTTTCACACACTGAACCTATCAAAGCTTATTTCTAAGCCATATTTAGGTTATATATGGTATGTTTAACTTATGATCAAGTTCCGGACTGTTCGACACCATACGAATCGGTATAGTTTCGCAGTTTGACACAAATAGTCCCTGCGATCGAATAAACTTGATTTCGGCATACCAAACCATCCAAAACTTATTTCTAAGTTATGTAAGGGTTATTTAAGGTATGTTAAGCCTATGTCACTATTCCGGAGTGTTTGTTGCATTAAACTGGTTATATTTACGCATCAGATCGTGTATAACCTTCCAGAAAGCGACTTAAAGCCCGAAATCGAACAAGAATTGATATGTGCAAATGATACACATATTTTCACAATTCCCAAGTATGAAATACAAAATTTCATTGGTTTGGCATTTGTTTGACGGTCACAGTGACACAGGTGTCACAGTCTCCCCTACTTTAGGAAATTTCGTCCCGAAATTTATTCGTAGGAGTCTGTCTGTGACTTTGTGTCAAATAACCCCTAGAGATATGCAAAGCATAATCCTATCATTTCCTTAACGGACATTCTTCAGAAACGAAAATGAACAGACGGAGTCATTTTCAACAGATGTTTCCTCAGAAACGGAAATGAAAAGGATAATCAGACGGATATTCATTTCCTTCAACGGATATTCTTCAGAAGCGAAAATGAATGGATGATCCATTTTCAACAGATGCTTCCTCAGATTCAGAAATGAAAAGGATATTCAAACGGATATTCATTTCCTTCAACGGATATTCTTCAGAAGCGAAAATGAATGGATGATCCATTTTCCTCAACGGATTCTTCATCAGGACAGAAATGAAAAGGATATTCAAACGGATATTCATTTCCTTCAACGGATATTCTTCAGAAGCGAAAATGAATGGATGATCCATTTTCCTCAACGGATTCTTCATCAGAACGGAAATGAAAAGGATATTCAAACGGATATTCATTTCCTTCAACGGATATTCTTCAGAAGCGAAAATGAATGGATGATCCATTTTCCTCAACGGATTCTTCATCAGAACGGAAATGAAGGATTAAACAAACGGATATTCATTTCCATCAACGGATATTCTTTCAGAAGTGAAAAATGAGTAGCTAGTTCATTTTTCTTCAACGGGTGCTTCATCAGAATTGGAAATGAACAAGGTTCACTCAAGGCACATGACAAAACTCGCTGTGGTTTCTGTGCACTAAATTCCATAATTATGTAGGCCTCCATAATTACGTAATTCCTTGCACAGTCTGCACAGTTCATTTCATAATGTGTAGGGGAAGAAAAATCAAACTTGTGATGAGTGTGGCTAGACTACCATAGGGTCCTTTTAATTAGATCAACAAAAGATCTCTTTAATTAGACCACTCAAGGAGTCTTTTCAGCTATATCATCACATGATATTCCTAACCAGAATTTTGGATCAATCTGTTTAACTAGACCACTCAAAGGGTCTAATTATAGAATAGTACTTCATAACCCAAGGGACTCAACTCCAACGTAGAAGTCCATTAAGGATTTAAGATAGTACCTTTGGATATCCTACTATGAATCCCTTATACGAAGATATGGAAGATTCTACGAGGATTTGGATAACAAAATTGGATCACAAAAACATAAAAGGGAGAACATAAGCATATAATCACATAATTGTTTAATTTGGCCTTTAAATTGTTGTCTTTGAACGCGGATACTTAAAGCATACCAGGAATCCAATCCGTGGATTTCATTTGGCACTTTAATCATTTTCAAGAATCTATCTATGAAGATAGGAAAATCTTAATAGGAATTCGGCTTTGTCCTTATTGAATTGTAATGTACGTATTGAATCATACAAAGAATTCAATTAAGGGCTCCGATGAACGATACCCATCCACAAGGATCTAATTATGAGGATAGAAAGATCCTACATGGATTTTGGAATTTGTGTAACGAGAGGTGTTCCGACACCTTGCACTAGGCGTGCTTACGTCGATACACAAGGTAGAAAGTTCATGAGGTTGAGGCACTAGATATGCCAAGGCGACATATGAAGCAGAATTTGAAGGTTGAGTAGCAGCAGGATTGGTAACAACTTTGCTTTGGATCGCAAAGCGGCAGATGTTAACCAAATGTCCCCATCGTCCACCGTGGGTACACTTGAAACAAGGTATTTGGTTTGGGTGATGACGGTAGCATTGATTGCACCAAGGAGCAGTTCCCTTATACGGCTTCATCCCTGAGGCGAGTCATGGTGATAGCTAAAACAACGGTCCTCTGGAGTACGACGCCTACTTATTGGGTAGTTGCAGCACCTGGTTCGGACATTTGGGTGTTGTTGCGATGAAGAGGCATCTTGAAGACAATGGAAGGCATAGGAGGAAACAAGCAAAAGATAGCCAAAAGAGAATGACAACACATGAAGATTGTGACCATTTGTTTGTTACCAAAGGCAAACAAATGAGACAGTGACTAATCAAAGTAAGCGGGTCAACATAATGTATCGCGAAGACATGCTCGCCTATAAGTGGACACTCACCCCAAGAGTTCCCAGGTAAGAGTGACTGGTCCGATACTGCGGATTTGTACGAACACTCTAGCCTTAGACAGAAGACCCAGGGTACAGGCATCCACTCTTCCAGTTTGCACGTGTTCACATTATTTAGACCCAAACTTTGACGAGTTTGAAAACTCAAGAGGCACTAAGCCAAATATGAGTCAAACTGGAAGGGTTCAAAACCTTATAATAAATCATCCTAGAACAGATGATTAGTTTTCAAGGCAGATCAATTTATGTTCTTATTGTGGTTATCACTTAAGGATAAGTGACGGTATTGTTTTATGACTAAACGCAAGTAAACTCGTGTTAGGGTCCTAGGAAGGTTATAGTCTAGGTCAAAGCATTACTAATAACCTAATTCCCTATAACCATTGGCTCTGATACCAACTTTTCTGTCACACCCCGACCACGTAAAACAACAAAACATGGCGGAAACGTCAGGGAGTGTTGTAACAGAATCATTGTTTCACAACCATGGAATAAATAGTTTCGTTTTATTGAATTATTGAACTAAATGTTTTGATACAAATTTGATAAATACAACTATTATCCTCCAAGTTTTAAAGTCGCTAAGGCCTTGTCCATTCCTATGTGAGAATAGACCAATATGATCAATCAAGCATCATCAACTATTGTACCTGAAACACATGTGAAAATAGGTACGTCAGCATAAAAATGCCGGCGAGTACATAGGTTTTGTATGAGTTTCAGATTCATGGCTCGTTTTACATATTGCAATACTTATTTAAAAACCTTGTTTTGAAAAGTATAGTATTGCGACATAAATAACCAACTCAAATCAAATTGGTTATAATTTATAAAAATATCGTAGCCATGATTCTTAACCCCAAAACATTTGTTTAATTAAATCCAGATTTGTAAATCGTTTATGGAATAAAACTCGAATAGTATAATATATTGTTGGAAAACCTTGTATTACAACTTTGTTTTATTTATCATTGCCCAAGTGATCTAGATAACGCAACGATATATAATGTATTAAAAGCACTTATATATAGGAAGTACCAGCGGCGTATCCACCATGCTTTTAACACATTATACCCGCCCCGTTACCTAATCACTTCCCTAACCCAACGGTTCAAACAGATTCAAACAGTTCGTGTCAATCAACGGTTAAAAACGGTTCACATAGTCAAATGGTTACCAACGGTTCATATGATCAAATGGTTACAACGGTTCAAATGATCATATGGTTACAACGGTTCAAAATGTAAAACAATGTGTCCATATGCTGGATGAGCATATGCGACAAAATGTAGTATATGGAAATCAATGTGCTAGCATGTTAAGTGAACATACATAGCAAAACATAATGAAATCGTGTACTAATAATGTACTATTGAACATAGTAAGTATATGATATAAAAACATGGGAAACATGAAAGTATCAAGTAGGTACATGTGTTCCACCCCAAAACAGTTTGAAAACAGTAAAAGAGGGGACTATGTACTCACCTGAGGGTGCTTAGAAGTCTTGAACAACAACCAAGCAAAGCTAGAGTGATTAGGGAATCAAACGGCACCCTATATAGGTAACTATGTAAATAACCGGACCTAAATCGGGAGATAGGATAGAATGAGGTTCTATAAATCAAATGAGTAATTGAACTCATATGGTATGATTTAATAGACCCTACATTCTGATTGAAAGGCCTACCTAAGTGCTTTTGACCCGTTTCGACACGTTATGGTAACATAAGCTACTATAAGGCGTCGTTAGCGTAAAACTATGTTCGGATGGTTAATTATGTGCTATGCCAAGTCTTACATGCCCAATTATCCCTAAACATGTTACTAAATCAGATTACTTGTCAAAAATATGTTCACATAGGCAAAATACGGATTTTAGCTTCAAAAGGGTATTTTGGTCATTTCCTATGGGCATACAAGCTAACAAGCAAATGACTAACCAATCCTATGTGATCATAAGGTATAACCTCAGTGGTTATTCCCTATGCAACTATGATCACTAACTAAGCTTGGTCGGATCCTAACGATCGACCAAATGGGTCGGGTTCGAAAGGCTAAGCGGTGGTTTAGACCGCTTACCTCACGACCCTAAACAAGCACAAACTAGTAGTGTCGTGTTAGACATGTCAAAACATGTCTAACCTACTGATTTGGTATCAAAACAAAGTGTTTTGATACCCTAAAGTAGTTCCGAGGCAAAATGCGTGCTAAAACGCATTTTGACCGAAACTTTGACTCGACACTACAACTAGATAACGTGGTAATCAGCGGTTATAATCGCGAAGGATTATAACTATCGTGATTACAATCACGTGTCAAAGTTCAATTGAACTTTGACTTGACCAATTGATGGTCAAAACCGAAAGTCAAACTGTTGGCCAAACTGTTTGACTTTCTGCACTATATAAGGAAAAAGCAAGAAAAAGAATGAAAGAAGGCTCACAATAGTCCTTGCTATCTTTTCTACAAAGAAGACAAGTCCCAAATGCTTGAGAGAGAGCTCCAAAGCAGATGTGAAGAGAGGAATGAGAAGAATGAGCAAGGAATGAATGAAATGGATGGGCTATTTATACTTGTGGTGATGCTCTAGGATCATCACAAGTGCTTTGTTTAGCCATTAAGGAATAAATCTCATCCATACAAGTGTTAGGAGCAGGTGCAAAGCCTTGGAGAACACTTAAACTTGCTCAACACACCAAGAATTTACCAAAACAGCCCCTGAATTTGCAAACAGATGCTGAAAACACACTTTCTGCCCAGATGAGGCGCTCGCGTAGCGCTAGGGCATAGGCCTTAGGGCTCGCGCTACGCTAGCATGTATCAGGTTCAGCAAAGTTTCAAAATTGACAGAAATGGTCCCTGCACGTGTTTAAAGCCTTTTTCGATGCGTTTAAACCCCGTTAACCTCATTTCAAGGCTCTAAAATGAAGTTAAAGCATAGGGGACTCAAAACATGCTCAAAAATATCTCGGATGTCGGTTCGTTTGGTCGTACGGTCACGTTGTTCGGTTATTTACGACGAAACTCGAACGGACGCGAAAACGATCCAAATTAAGCGACGAATGGAATTTTTGCATGGCGATCACTAAAACAAAAATATTTTAGTGTGTACAAAAATTTTGGATGTCCAGATGTGTCCAGAACGTAAGATATGCGCGAAAATGCAAACTTACGCCGTTTATGACACTTTTAGTCCCTATAAGATCATATAAGCATGTTTTCACACACCGAACCTATCAAAGCTTATTTCTAAGCCATATTTAGGTTATATATGGTATGTTTAACTTATGATCAAGTTCCGGACTGTTCGACACCATACGAATCGGTATAGTTTCGCAGTTTGACACAAATAGTCCCTGCGATCGAATAAACTTGATTTCGGCATACCAAACCATCCAAAACTTATTTCTAAGTTATGTAAGGGTTATTTAAGGTATGTTAAGCCTATGTCACTATTCCGGAGTGTTTGTTGCATTAAACTGGTTATATTTACGCATCAGATCGTGTATAACCTTCCAGAAAGCGACTTAAAGCCCGAAATCGAACAAGAATTGATATGTGCAAATGATACACATATTTTCACAATTCCCAAGTATGAAATACAAAATTTCATTGGTTTGGCATTTGTTTGACGGTCACAGTGACACAGGTGTCACAGTCTCCCCTACTTTAGGAAATTTCGTCCCGAAATTTATTCGTAGGAGTCTGTCTGTGACTTTGTGTCAAATAACCCCTAGAGATATGCAAAGCATAATCCTATCATTTCCTTAACGGACATTCTTCAGAAACGAAAATGAACAGACGGAGTCATTTTCAACAGATGTTTCCTCAGAAACGGAAATGAAAAGGATAATCAGACGGATATTCATTTCCTTCAACGGATATTCTTCAGAAGCGAAAATGAATGGATGATCCATTTTCAACAGATGCTTCCTCAGATTCAGAAATGAAAAGGATATTCAAACGGATATTCATTTCCTTCAACGGATATTCTTCAGAAGCGAAAATGAATGGATGATCCATTTTCCTCAACGGATTCTTCATCAGAACAGAAATGAAAAGGATATTCAAACGGATATTCATTTCCTTCAACGGATATTCTTCAGAAGCGAAAATGAATGGATGATCCATTTTCCTCAACGGATTCTTCATCAGAACGGAAATGAAAAGGATATTCAAACGGATATTCATTTCCTTCAACGGATATTCTTCAGAAGCGAAAATGAATGGATGATCCATTTTCCTCAACGGATTCTTCATCAGAACGGAAATGAAGGATTAAACAAACGGATATTCATTTCCATCAACGGATATTCTTTCAGAAGTGAAAAATGAGTAGCTAGTTCATTTTTCTTCAACGGGTGCTTCATCAGAATTGGAAATGAACAAGGTTCACTCAAGGCACATGACAAAACTCGCTGTGGTTTCTGTGCACTAAATTCCATAATTATGTAGGCCTCCATAATTACGTAATTCCTTGCACAGTCTGCACAGTTCATTTCATAATGTGTAGGGGAAGAAAAATCAAACTTGTGATGAGTGTGGCTAGACTACCATAGGGTCCTTTTAATTAGATCAACAAAAGATCTCTTTAATTAGACCACTCAAGGAGTCTTTTCAGCTATATCATCACATGATATTCCTAACCAGAATTTTGGATCAATCTGTTTAACTAGACCACTCAAAGGGTCTAATTATGGAATAGTACTTCATAACCCAAGGGACTCAACTCCAACGTAGAAGTCCATTAAGGATTTAAGATAGTACCTTTGGATATCCTACTATGAATCCCTTATACGAAGATATGGAAGATTCTACGAGGATTTGGATAACAAAATTGGATCACAAAAACATAAAAGGGAGAACATAAGCATATAATCACATAATTGTTTAATTTGGCCTTTAAATTGTTGTCTTTGAACGCGGATACTTAAAGCATACCAGGAATCCAATCCGTGGATTTCATTTGGCACTTTAATCATTTTCAAGAATCTATCTATGAAGATAGGAAAATCTTAATAGGAATTCGGCTTTGTCCTTATTGAATTGTAATGTACGTATTGAATCATACAAAGAATTCAATTAAGGGCTCCGATGAACGATACCCATCCACAAGGATCTAATTATGAGGATAGAAAGATCCTACATGGATTTTGGAATTTGTGTAACGAGAGGTGTTCCGACACCTTGCACTAGGCGTGCTTACGTCGATACACAAGGTAGAAAGTTCATGAGGTTGAGGCACTAGATATGCCAAGGCGACATATGAAGCAGAATTTGAAGGTTGAGTAGCAGCAGGATTGGTAACAACTTTGCTTTGGATCGCAAAGCGGCAGATGTTAACCAAATGTCCCCATCGTCCACCGTGGGTACACTTGAAACAAGGTATTTGGTTTGGGTGATGACGGTAGCATTGATTGCACCAAGGAGCAGTTCCCTTATACGGCTTCATCCCTGAGGCGAGTCATGGTGATAGCTAAAACAACGGTCCTCTGGAGTACGACGCCTACTTATTGGGTAGTTGCAGCACCTGGTTCGGACATTTGGGTGTTGTTGCGATGAAGAGGCATCTTGAAGACAATGGAAGGCATAGGAGGAAACAAGCAAAAGATAGCCAAAAGAGAATGACAACACATGAAGATTGTGACCATTTGTTTGTTACCAAAGGCAAACAAATGAGACAGTGACTAATCAAAGTAAGCGGGTCAACATAATGTATCGCGAAGACATGCTCGCCTATAAGTGGACACTCACCCCAAGAGTTCCCAGGTAAGAGTGACTGGTCCGATACTGCGGATTTGTACGAACACTCTAGCCTTAGACAGAAGACCCAGGGTACAGGCATCCACTCTTCCAGTTTGCACGTGTTCACATTATTTAGACCCAAACTTTGACGAGTTTGAAAACTCAAGAGGCACTAAGCCAAATATGAGTCAAACTGGAAGGGTTCAAAACCTTATAATAAATCATCCTAGAACAGATGATTAGTTTTCAAGGCAGATCAATTTATGTTCTTATTGTGGTTATCACTTAAGGATAAGTGACGGTATTGTTTTATGACTAAACGCAAGTAAACTCGTGTTAGGGTCCTAGGAAGGTTATAGTCTAGGTCAAAGCATTACTAATAACCTAATTCCCTATAACCATTGGCTCTGATACCAACTTTTCTGTCACACCCCGACCACGTAAAACAACAAAACATGGCGGAAACGTCAGGGAGTGTTGTAACAGAATCATTGTTTCACAACCATGGAATAAATAGTTTCGTTTTATTGAATTATTGAACTAAATGTTTTGATACAAATTTGATAAATACAACTATTATCCTCCAAGTTTTAAAGTCGCTAAGGCCTTGTCCATTCCTATGTGAGAATACACCAATATGATCAATCAAGCATCATCAACTATTGTACCTGAAACACATGTGAAAATAGGTACGTCAGCATAAAAATGCCGGCGAGTACATAGGTTTTGTATGAGTTTCAGATTCATGGCTCGTTTTACATATTGCAATACTTATTTAAAAACCTTGTTTTGAAAAGTATAGTATTGCGACATAAATAACCAACTCAAATCAAATTGGTTATAATTTATAAAAATATCGTAGCCATGATTCTTAACCCCAAAACATTTGTTTAATTAAATCCAGATTTGTAAATCGTTTATGGAATAAAACTCGAATAGTATAATATATTGTTGGAAAACCTTGTATTACAACTTTGTTTTATTTATCATTGCCCAAGTGATCTAGATAACGCAACGATATATAATGTATTAAAAGCACTTATATATAGGAAGTACCAGCGGCGTATCCACCATGCTTTTAACATATTATACCCGCCCCGTTACCTAATCACTTCCCTAACCCAACGGTTCAAACAGATTCAAACAGTTCGTGTCAATCAACGGTTAAAAACGGTTCACATAGTCAAATGGTTACCAACGGTTCATATGATCAAATGGTTACAACGGTTCAAATGATCATATGGTTACAACGGTTCAAAATGTAAAACAATGTGTCCATATGCTGGATGAGCATATGCGACAAAATGTAGTATATGGAAATCAATGTGCTAGCATGTTAAGTGAACATACATAGCAAAACATAATGAAATCGTGTACTAATAATGTACTATTGAACATAGTAAGTATATGATATAAAAACATGGGAAACATGAAAGTATCAAGTAGGTACATGTGTTCCACCCCAAAACAGTTTGAAAACAGTAAAAGAGGGGACTATGTACTCACCTGAGGGTGCTTAGAAGTCTTGAACAACAACCAAGCAAAGCTAGAGTGATTAGGGAATCAAACGGCACCCTATATAGGTAACTATGTAAATAACCGGACCTAAATCGGGAGATAGGATAGAATGAGGTTCTATAAATCAAATGAGTAATTGAACTCATATGGTATGATTTAATAGACCCTACATTCTGATTGAAAGGCCTACCTAAGTGCTTTTGACCCGTTTCGACACGTTATGGTAACATAAGCTACTATAAGGCGTCGTTAGCGTAAAACTATGTTCGGATGGTTAACTATGTGCTATGCCAAGTCTTACATGCCCAATTATCCCTAAACATGTTACTAAATCAGATTACTTGTCAAAAATATGTTCACATAGGCAAAATACGGATTTTAGCTTCAAAAGGGTATTTTGGTCATTTCCTATGGGCATACAAGCTAACAAGCAAATGACTAACCAATCCTATGTGATCATAAGGTATAACCTCAGTGGTTATTCCCTATGCAACTATGATCACTAACTAAGCTTGGTCGGATCCTAACGATCGACCAAACGGGTCGGGTTCGAAAGGCTAAGCGGTGGTTTAGACCGCTTACCTCACGACCCTAAACAAGCACAAACTAGTAGTGTCGTGTTAGACATGTCAAAACATGTCTAACCTACTGATTTGGTATCAAAACAAAGTGTTTTGATACCCTAAAGTAGTTCCGAGGCAAAATGCGTGCTAAAACGCATTTTGACCGAAACTTTGACTCGACACTACAACTAGATAACGTGGTAATCAGCGGTTATAATCGCGAAGGATTATAACTATCGTGATTACAATCACGTGTCAAAGTTCAATTGAACTTTGACTTGACCAATTGATGGTCAAAACCGAAAGTCAAACTGTTGGCCAAACTGTTTGACTTTCTGCACTATATAAGGAAAAAGCAAGAAAAAGAATGAAAGAAGGCTCACAATAGTCCTTGCTATCTTTTCTACAAAGAAGACAAGTCCCAAATGCTTGAGAGAGAGCTCCAAAGCAGATGTGAAGAGAGGAATGAGAAGAATGAGCAAGGAATGAATGAAATGGATGGGCTATTTATACTTGTGGTGATGCTCTAGGATCATCACAAGTGGTTTGTTTAGCCATTAAGGAATAAATCTCATCCATACAAGTGTTAGGAGCAGGTGCAAAGCCTTGGAGAACACTTAAACTTGCTCAACACACCAAGAATTTACCAAAACAGCCCCTGAATTTGCAAACAGATGCTGAAAACACACTTTCTGCCCAGATGAGGCGCTCGCGTAGCGCTAGGGCATAGGCCTTAGGGCTCGCGCTACGCTAGCATGTATCAGGTTCAGCAAAGTTTCAAAATTGACAGAAATGGTCCCTGCACGTGTTTAAAGCCTTTTTCGATGCGTTTAAACCCCGTTAACCTCATTTCAAGGCTCTAAAATGAAGTTAAAGCATAGGGGACTCAAAACATGCTCAAAAATATCTCGGATGTCGGTTCGTTTGGTCGTACGGTCACATTGTTCGGTTATTTACGACGAAACTCGAACGGACGCGAAAACGATCCAAATTAAGCGACGAATGGAATTTTTGCATGGCGATCACTAAAACAAAAATATTTTAGTGTGTACAAAAATTTTGGATGTCCAGATGTGTCCAGAACGTAAGATATGCGCGAAAATGCAAACTTACGCCGTTTATGACACTTTTAGTCCCTGTAAGATCATATAAGCATGTTTTCACACACCGAACCTATCAAAGCTTATTTCTAAGCCATATTTAGGTTATATATGGTATGTTTAACTTATGATCAAGTTCCGGACTGTTCGACACCATACGAATCGGTATAGTTTCGCAGTTTGACACAAATAGTCCCTGCGATCGAATAAACTTGATTTCGGCATACCAAACCATCCAAAACTTATTTCTAAGTTATGTAAGGGTTATTTAAGGTATGTTAAGCCTATGTCACTATTCCGGAGTGTTTGTTGCATTAAACTGGTTATATTTACGCATCAGATCGTGTATAACCTTCCAGAAAGCGACTTAAAGCCCGAAATCGAACAAGAATTGATATGTGCAAATGATACACATATTTTCACAATTCCCAAGTATGAAATACAAAATTTCATTGGTTTGGCATTTGTTTGACGGTCACAGTGACACAGGTGTCACAGAAACGTTCGAAGCTTTGATATTTCACTTGATTCAAGGATACTTTGCAATATCAAGTGAGTACATAGCTCCCCTCTTTTATGCTTTCAATTGTTTTGGGGTGACTCATATGTGCTAAATGTTTTTCAAGTTTTCAAAAATAAAGCCTATGGTTTATGTAAAACACGATGATTTCAATAACGTGAACGAACTTGTTGGTGCGTTAGTTCATAACACGAATGACATTCATTAGCTTTGATCAAGCCGACCAGTAGTATGTTATGGTACCATAGGACTGACAATCCCGTTATCGGGCTATCCACTGGATTTGGTGGATAGTTTGGGGTAACGACAAAATCTGTTATTTTAACAAATCATGCGTTTATTTGTTAGTCAATTTAAAGAGACCATTCAGGGTCTATTAAAGATACTCCATGGGTGGTATAGTCGAGTCACACAGGTTTGAATGTGTTCATTAAAGAACGGCCAAAAGTTTTCATAATTAAAACACGGATGATTAACGATTTGTTTATAACACAGACGAATGACGAATGGTTTATAACACGGACGAATGACGATTTGTTTTATAGCACGAACAATTGATAACACAGACGATTTGAACGATTGGTTTATAAAAAGGACTAATGGTTTCTAAACAATGTCATGCAATGATTTCAATTAAAGATATAAACCATACAAAGTGTTCTTTCAAAGACGATTTACTACTCGATTTTACAAAAACAAATGTTTTCGGTCAAGATTCATGGCTACAAGGTTTTGTTTTACTTATATCAACTTATAAAGTTGGTAAAACATATTGCAATATCAAACACTTTTTGATTTCAAGGTTCACACTCGTCGACTCTCGAAGTTTGACGAGGTATTGCAATGTGAATTCAAAGCCATGAATTTGACATACAAAACGTATGTACTCGCAAGCTTTCTTTGCTGACTGTTTTTCACATATGTTTCAGGTTCTTTTATGTGATGATTGTTGATGCTTACTTCACTTAGGATGGACGCGAGCTTTAATGAATTAAAAACTTGAAAAACAATTGTTGTGCTCATTTGATTTATATCAAAACAATGAGTCTATTAACGAAATAAAACAAAACTTCAATTATCATGTGTTGTGAAACAATGATTTTGTGACATGATTCCCCGACATTTCCGCCACGGTTTGTTTAATTACGCGGTCAGGTGTTACAGAAAAGTTTTCCATAGTTCTATTACCAAAAAGTATTTAACATGCTTTCAAACCACTTCAAGTCTAATGTTTTAACATCAATACTTTATTTATTGAGTTTTAATATTATTTGTCTATTTCTATGTAGATACGTCTACGCATTTACAGAAGCTTTATCTACAAAAATCTTAGCTTAAATGGCCCTAAAATGTGTGTATATACGCAGCCACATTTTTTTAATCGGGGACACTACTTTTTTTTTATTTCTTTAATCGGGAACACTCCTTTTGTCCAATCTGCTTGGATTAACCTTGGTGCGCGAGTCAAACTCTTTTAAGTGCTCAAATTTAAAACTTGCTTTGGGCTTTTTTACCAAATTGCTTATTCCAGTCCATTGGGCTCAACTTTTACATTGTCTAGTCCACTTGAATATACGGTTTGGCCCTCACTTGCAAGATCAATAAAATGGTCATGGCATATGGTCTTTAGCTACCCAAGATTATCACATAGGTATAAAGTAGGGTGTAAAAAAGCCAAGCACATTGTTAACTATTCGAGATTATCTTGCTGAAAACTTAGATTCGAGCTTAAACTAGCTTGAGCTTAAAATTTAGTTTGTGCATACAATATAAGCTTGTTTAATATACTAGTTTGAACTTCAGTTATCGAGTTTAAGCTGGCTCGCGAGCTTAAACGAGCCTGTTATGTTGTAATTTTTTCTAATAATATATACGAGTTAATAAATAAATAATTAACGAGCCGAACTAAAGCTTTAAAAACTACTCACGAGCCAAGTTCGAGCTTTAAAAATGGAGCTCTAAATGAGTCAAGTTCAAGCTCGAGCTCTGGTAAGTTAAAAAGCCAAGCTCTAGCCTAGTTGAGTTGGGGCTTGGCTTGACTTGTATATGCCCCTAGTCATAGTTAAGAAAACCTTACGTTGCTACACATGTTAACACATATAAACCCCATTGTTTTTCTCAACTACCTATGCGTTCTCACCGGCACCACCGACATCGTTGTCGCGATTACTACCACCAGCACCATAATCACCTACGCCTCTACCCTCATCGTGGCCACCGCCACCACCTCCTAGTCATCTTTTCCACCACTGTAGCCTGCCCCACTATCCATCAAAAATATATAGCGAGTAAACCTATTTTGGGTTTTTTTTATCTAAGTTTCCTAGGCTTAGTTAGGATCTTTTTTAAGTGTGTATACACTCCTCATAAACATAACTTCTAAACAAGTGTATTTCAATAATTAAAGAGAAAGTTATCAGAAAAGATAACTAAAAAAATCTTAAATTAAATAATGTAACCCATGTTCACATGTTTCGGTCATAGGTGAGGGTTTTCCTCAGTTCGAAGACAAGTGTATCCTGAAATAGTGAATTTCATCGGTAGCCTTCAATGACCATTAAAATATAATGTAATTTGCGTGTCCTTCCTTTCTCCTATACAAAAAAATTGAAAGTTCGTTATATCGATGAAGTTGGTGTGCCTCGGGGATTCGAAGTAGGTAAGCAAAATATTTTATTTGAGTGATCGGTTTATTTAATTTAAAATATATAATATTGATGATGCTGGCCACCAACCTTTAGAAGACATTGTTAAGGAGCATTCCCATTTGGTTATGGTTGGTATGATGTTGCCATTTGTTAGTTCACACTGTTACACAATAATATGTTTTTTTTAACCATCAACTTTTTAAAAGAATTTACAAGAAGGTTATGACAAAACTCGATAATTATATTAAGGGGTTGTTTGTTTACCTTTTAATGAGGCTTTTAATGGTTCAGGCCTCTTACTGGTTCAACACTTAATGGTTCAGACTGTTTGTTTCACGAGCAGATGTATTAATGGTTCAAATATTTGCCTCTGAATGGTTAAGCATTATACAAAGTCTGATGGTTAAGACCTCTAATCTGAATTGGTCATACATTTGCCTCTGAACGGTTAAGCATTATACAGGCTCTTAATGGTTCAGACCTTTTACTGGTTCAGCATTTAATTGTTCAGGCCTCTTACTGGTTTAACACTTAACCATTCAGATGTTGCCAACAGCCCCTTAGTCAATAAATGTTCCTTCTAAACAAGTTGTTTTACACGTGTCTACAAAATAAGATAATCATATATTCGATTGTTGTATCTTTGATTATTGTGTTTTTGTTATAAGATAATACAACTTATATTATATCAAGTATAAATTATTGTGTTTTTGTTATAAGATAACTATGTTAGAATCCCGTGTATTACACTATTGAATAAATGTAATTTTATATACTAAATAATATAAATATATATATATATATATATATATATATATAGGGAGCCGCTAGAATGAGAACCACCTCGACTTGTAAGAACCGCGAGAACTACACCCCACGGAGCGCCGTTCGCCGCGATTTTTTTTTTACAAGTAGATGTGTGCATTATAAACACGGCCGTAAAAAATCACGGCGAACGGCGCTCCGTGGGATGTACTTTTTTACACCTCAAGTTTGGTGAAAAAAAAAAGAAAAAAGAAAAAAAATTAAAAAACACCAAACTTGAGGTGTAAAAAAGTACACCCCACGGAGCGCCGTTCGCCGTGATTTTTTACGGCCGTGTTTATAATGCACACATCTACTTGTAAAAAAAAATCATGGCGAACGGCGCTTCGTGGGGTGTAGTTCTCGCGGTTCTTACAACTCGGGGTGGTTCTCATTCTAGCGGCTCCCTATATATATATATATATATATATATATATATATATATATATATATATCTTTAAAAATCTCGTTTATTACACGCGTTAAATAAATGTAATTTTAAATATTAAATAATAAACAATATATATTTAAAAATCTCGTTTATTACATGGGTTGAATAAATGCAATTTTATATATTAAATAATAAAAAATGTTGTATTTTTAAGAACCTCGTGTATTGTATGGGTTGAGTAAATTTAATTTTATATATTAAATAATAAAAAAACATTACATTTTTAAGAATCTCATGTGTTATACGGGTTGAGCACATGTAATTTTATATACCAAACAATAAAAAGTTATATCTTTATAAACCCTATGTATCATATGGATTGAATAAATCTAATTTTATATACTACATAATAAAAAAGTTATATTTTTTAAAAACCCCGTGTATTACACGAGTTGCATAAATGTAATTTTGTATAGTAAAAATAAAAATATTATATCTTTAAAAAAAACCTCGTTTACAACACGGGTTGAATGAATATAATAAAAATACTAACGGATATACTCGATATACGATGGATGGGATGATTGCGGTGATGGTTCTTATAAATGTCACGTAAACATAGTGATTACCGTATTTGAGTTGAGAGTTGAACACGAAAATAAAAGTATAGAACCAATAAACATTGATTAATATTTTTGTTTACCTCTTATAAACATTTTTGAAATATGTTCTACGCTTAACTACTTTAGTTTAATAAAATAAATAAATCATTACATTATATTAATTTATATTTAGCGTACATATTTTGTTAATTTCGGGATAAATAATTTTGAAATCTGATAAATATTTTAAAATATTAATTTATCTTCTATACGAATTGTTTAAATTTATTTTAAATTTAATTTTATAATCATCTTTTAATTGATATTAATTATCTATAAAAAAATAGATGATTTCAATAAAATATATGTGTCTTCTCATTGCTTTCTTTTATCATATAGTATAGATATAACTTATATTAAATCAAGTATAAAAAACTAGCAATTTAACAAAGAATGTTGATTATTTGGAAAATTCTTAACCACAAATGTGGGTGGGGTGGTTGATTTCAATATTAAATAATAGTCATAGTTATATAATACAAGTTCAATGACTTTGGTTTGGCTTTATATCTTGTTAGAAGGATGATAAAATGTATTTATCATACCTAATAAATTTCTATTCAAATTGTATACTATCCACTGAATTGCCAAGATTTTCAACATTTTAATTCTCTGTTTGTTTGTAATGAAATAATGAGAATGTTTTTATACAATTTCTAAGTATAAAAATAAAAAATATATATAGTTTAAAGGTACATTTACTTGAAAATTACAAATATGCTGTATATTAATTACAAAGAAATAAACTTACATGCTTTCTTTTATTATTATATATAACAATTAAGGGTCTTTGGTAATAGGGTTTTTTTATTCTTTTTTTGTCTTTAAATATAATTTAGAGTTAATTACACAAATGGGTCCTGTGGTTTATACCTAATTTCGCCTTTGGGTACTAACTTTATTTTTTAACAGGTTTAGGTTCTATGGTTTCAATTTTGTAACACCTTTAGGTACTAACACCAAAATTAGTTAATTAATGACTAAAATACCATTGCATTTTTTTTTTAAGTTTATCAATATAACACATTTGGGTATTAACACCTAATTTTATTTAAGTTTAAATCAATTTTACAAAATCTATTTATTTTTTTTTATTTTTATCTTTTTATTATATCTCTTAATTAACATAAACTCTATTTTTTCATATTTTTATTAAATTTCTTATTTAACATAAAATCTATTTGTTACACCAGTATTTTTTTTTAAATAGATATTTTAAATAAAATCTACTAGCTGTATAGTTTTATGTAAATTAAATTTCTTACTCGTTTTAAATAATGTAAACCTTACTCGTTTTCAATTTTGGATTGAAATGATTGATAATAATAAATATCTTTTACGTAAAAAAATTTAAACCTTTTTTAACTCGTTTTTTTTTCATTTACATTTTACTATTTTAGAAAGATATTTAATTTACATAAAACTATATGGCTAGGTATTTTAGATAAAACTATATAGCTAGGTATTTTAGATAAAACTAAAAAAATTTAAGCCTTTTTTAACTCGTTTTTTTGTAAAAAATATATTTAATTTACATAAAACTATATAGCTAGTAGATTTTACTGGTGCAACTAGTAGATTTTATGTAAATTAAATATCTTTCTAAAATAGTAAAATGTAAATGAACAAAAAAAAAAAACAAGTTAAAATGGCTTATTTAAAAAAATTCTATTTTAAAAAAATACTGGTGTAACAAGTAGATTTTAAGTTAAATAAGAAATTTAATAAAAATATGAAAATAAAAAAATAAATAGACTTTATGTTAATTAAGAGATATAATAAAAAGATGAAAATAAAATAAATAAATAAATTTTGTAAAATTGATTTAAACTTAAATAAAATTTGGGTTAGTACCCAAATGTGTTACATTGATAAACTTAAAAAATGCAAGGGTAGTTATTAATTAACTAATTTTGGTGTTAGTACCCAAAGGTGTTACAAAATTGAAACCATAGAACCTAAACCTGTTAAAAAATAAAGTTAGTACCCAAAGACGAAATTATGTATAAACCACAGGACCCGTTTGTGTAATTAACTCTATAATTTATACATTTTAACCTCCTTCACTTTAATTCTTTACACTTGCAACCATACATTTTAATCAAGTTTTTTTTTTCTTTAATAAATTTACATGAACTTTAACAGAGTTATCATAAACTTTAATAATTTTTTTCTTTACCCAATTCATATTTATATATCTGATATTTAATTGAGCAATTATCATATGTCATTTGAAGTTTAATAATGTTATTTTCTTTGTTTTTAACCAATAATTTTCTGTATCTATTTTTTTATACATTTAATTCTTTTTATTTAACTTATTATAATTGAATCCAACATTTGATTATAGACATGTTTACTTAACCATGTGGTTTGCATATTTTACCATTGTTTCAACGTTTATTTTTTTTTAAATATTAGTGTACAAGTTGTCAAAACCAAGCTGTACGTACTTTCCACCGAATCTACACCCCTAGCGAAACGCATTACTAGATTCGTTTTTTATGGTTTTCCGTCAACTAAAAACACGTGTCCAAATCCTTTTGGGCGACTTTATGTGTTGGGTTTCTTTTTTGGTTGTTATACTGAATGTCGATACCATAATAAACCAATCTAATACCGATCGAATTCTCTTCATTGTCTTAAATTTTACTATTGCGTCTGGATTTTCATTTATTTTACAATTAGCGAAAGGCAGTGTAACTCACTAGTTTTGATATATAAGCGGATGACAAAGAATCGGTTATGTTTTGCATATTAAAAGGATTTCGTCATTTTCATTGTTTTTAAATTCTTCTAATTCACCTAAATGGTAGGTTTAGAAAACAGACATTTCTCAATTTTAAGTATCAAGGTATTTACGAAAAAAAGTGATGAAAAAGAATAAATGACACGAAATCAGTTAAATTATTTATGTACGTGAGTTTCCATTCATTTGATTGTCGATTCATTTGATTTTCGATTGAGACTTGAATGATTAATAAAATTAGGAGTTAGCCAATATTCTTTGTTTCTTTGAAACCGGTTTTGATCTTGAGTTCCAAGCCATAAACTGATCCTTAAACCCTGTTTTCTCAAACCATATATCGTCCGTGTTACTTCTAACCCGGATGAACCGATAATTTAGTTTGGCTTGAACGATTTATTAGGTTTGAATTGTTTTTTAGCATCTCTACCTACTACCTAAGTTTATGCTTAACAATAACCTCTTCTTCGGATTTCTAATCGGTTGTCCCTCATTTAAAATGGGAGTCAGAGAAATCCACTGAAGAAGTTGTCCATTAATAATATTTGTCTTCATAAAAAGTATTATCGTTTTTCTTGAATACGTTATTGAATGTCCATCACCACACACATGTCACAACCCACTACTTGGATGTTTACGATCCGATTTTGACGAGATATATGGGTTCAACCGGAAAGTACGGTTTTTGAAGAAACTAAACCAGGTGTGTTGGTTGGACCCTCAAACTAGGGATGAGCATGGTACCCGTTCGGTACGTAACCGGTACCGAAAAACGGGAAAAGTTGGTACCGGTACCGAATATACCGGTTCGGTACCGGTATTTACCGGTATTTTACCCGTAAATACCTGTACCAAAAAACGAAAAAAGTGAGTACCGGTACCGAGTATACCCAGTACGGTACGGTACCGGTTCGGTACAGAATGCTCATCCCTACCCTAAACTGGCATAAAAGGTTTGGTTTTGAGGTTGGGACTTTCTTTAACATGGAATTGTACCATTAAATCTTTGAAAGTTCAGTTAAATGGAAGACTTCGAAAAATGATCGAATGATTTACCCTTTAAGTATTACAAGGTTTATAGGAAAAACTAAAAAAAATACAAAATTTCAAGAGCAATAATCCGTTAAAAAATAATAAAATATATATGCATTATGTTTAACGTACTTGTACGTATTATAATTGTTAGATTTATATGTGTGATAAAATTATTTTATTAAACTTATATAAATTAAATAAGTATTTTTCAATATGTTGGTCGGTCTGGTTTACTCTGCAGGTTCTAAACTAGAAACCATAAACCAAACCATGAAACCCGGCTTAATTTTCAATCCATAAAATGAAGGTATTACTCTTAACCCCACTGAATTAGCTTGATCTAACCCAAGTACCCAACATCTGAATTTAATCAAATTCATAGCCCATCAAAATCACAGAAAGACATCATCATCATCATACTCAGTAAATCCGACCAATAGCAAAGCTAAGGTAGGGTCTGAGGAGGGTAGATGTAGACGGCCTTACCTCTACCCGTAGGAATAGAGAGACTGCTTCCAGTGAGACCCCCGGCTCGATTGTAGTTTCGTATCAAGCCTTGGACCTAAGACACATAACACTCAAACAATCGGGACAGAGACTGATTGGTGCATGTACCCCTGTGTCTTTCAGCTATCAACGTCACCACATGATGCATGATTAACCATCCGCCGCTTTTAACGTTATTTTCACGAGATTAGTAAAATAACGTTAAAATTAGTACCATTTCACTTTTGCTCTCCAAGCGCCCACACATATATACATCATATGTGCATACCGCAAACGGAGCATCAAAATCACAGAAAGACAAAACCCTTAAATCTTTCCACATAAACTCACAAAAATATAACTAAAGTTACGTGTGTATTTACCAAAATCAAAATCCAACAATGTGAAACATAAAAATGAATCAGCACATTGCATAAGCGTATGAACAAAGTTATTGGTCATCTGAAAATTGTGAGAGGAAGTTAGTTTAAAATTTAACGATATGTTTTAAAGGAATTCTAATAACTTAAGCTTTTAAAATATATAAAATAAATATTTTTATTCACCTTATATGTATTAGAGTGATGAGATGCATGTAAAGGAGTATGTGTGTTACCCTCAACAAAGTTTACACTAAGAAAAATTATTTGGATGAGGATTGGACCCGTGTCTCACCATAATCCAAGGGTTTAACCAAGTGAGCTAGAGGACTAATTGTTTAAGATACGATATTTCTTTTATTTATAAAGCGTTTACTTATTTTTTATTTTCCATCGATGGTTAATACATATTTGTTTTCTTATATCAAAGTAAATCTATTTTTACATATATTTAGAGACATGCTTTTAATATTGTGAATCTTTCAAATTTTGGGCTATTACTATATTGATATTATAGCTATTCTGACCGGATAACATCGATATCGGTGTCAGTTCTATCGAAACTGTTACCAATATTTATTTCTATAGTTTTTAATTAATGTAAAATACGTATCAACGTATTTTTTGGGTATATCACCACCTTTTCGTTTTAGATTTTCTCAACAGAGACCCCGCAATATAAAGCGAGGTCATTTTACTAGTTAATTGGAAAATATAGATTAACTAGAAAATATAGAGTGGCCCGACCGGTAAAATATAGAGTGGCCCGAACGGTAAAATATCTTACCCGGCTCATTAACTAGTTATGTTTTGAGGGGGATGATGGTCCTATTTTTTACTCATTTATATTCTTTAAATAGACTTTAATTCTATACCTAATAGCTATACAACACATGAACATACGATAGACCATAAAACTTGATTATTTTAAGACCGGAGATGTTTTGTTAATAAAGACATGTGAACCTAGTTTGACTATTTGTGTTTGTCATAAAGAAGGTGATTAGTACAATAATTAGAAATTTTGTACTTCAGAATAATCTATTAAATAATGGTATAACACCTTAGAACAACATTAGTCTTTGGTACATGTTTATTTCTTTTTAGTTGTAATAACCTGGTTACAAATACTTGATTAGAATCTTAACCAAATTTTATTATGATATACTTGATTAGAATCTTAATCAAATTTTATTGTGATCAAATGATGATGTACCTACAAAATAATAGCAATAAGTAATTCTACAAATACTCATTTATATTGTACAAATTCATTCAAGGAAATACGCATCTCATTTTGAAAATATTTATGGTATCCGAGCATACGAGCTCTGAACCGTAGCTGCCCAACCAAGATCGTCCAACTCTTTTGTTTTTTATCTTTCTATCGTAGCCTCCCTATCCCGCCATGACAACCCCTACAACAACCTCGTCAACTGCCGATGCGAAACCTCTCCATCATGTATACTCATTGGCAAATATCCAAAACGAAATACAAACTCTTGTTGACGAAAAGGTTACCTACTCACATTGGGTAGAACTCTTCAAGCTCCATGCACCTGGATATAATGTTCTTCAACACATCGATTGACACTAATGCCCCTGAAAAGGATTCAATGACTTACGAGTCATGGCAAAGGCTCGATGCTATAGTATTGCAGTGGATTTACGGTACGTTGTCAGACGATCTTTTGGCTAGTGGTGTGCGTTCGGTGTGATTTGTTTTTATTAATATTTTAAGCTCATTTTACGCATTAGTCAAGTTTTAAATTTATAAAACACGATATTCTACTAACATGTAACAACTGTCACTAAAATCCCTAATTAGGATGTTAATTATCTATTAAGAAAACCCTAATTGAGAAACCCAAGTGATTCCACACAAACCCTAAAATTTTCAGAATTTTCAGAATCAGGATCAGGGCCCCTAAAACTCAGGGGGGGATAAACCCTAGCCAACGATTATCTTCATAACTAATTGTAAAAATCGAATTTTAAGAAACTGACAACACAGCAAGCCTACACGCACGAAGGGCTACTCTATGAAAATAGGATGGTCACTCGCGTAGCGCGACGCCTAAGGGGGTACCCCCTCGCGCTACGCGACGGTGTCAAAATCTCAGTATAAATAGCAGGGGTTGGGACTTGAATTTTGGCACTTGAACGACGAAAATCGGAGTTACGTAGGTCGAGTTATAAGCAAAACAGTCCAATACACCCACACAATTATCGAATCGCTGCCGCAGAACAGGGTAATTACTCGATCGCTATTACGATTCAGTTTCCGGAATCAATACATTCAAAGAATGTCTAAGTGCCTCCCATATTGGGCTATGCTTTGTCGTTTGTCGGTAATCCGATAAATGAGCCGAAGCATTGTACTTTGTCGTTGTCGACGATTCGATATACGAGTTGAAGTACTATACTTTGTCGTTTGTCATTTTGATAAATGAGTTGAAGTATTGCACTTGGTCATTCATTGCGAGTATTTGATCTTGGAAATTTATCGTAACTGCTGTATTGATCACTAATCCTGTTTTGTGTGCATTATTGTTAAATTAGAAATAATCAAGGCTAATCAGTAGGCTTATACACTGCTCGTTAAATCTGCAATGTGAGTCATTCTTCTTTTTATCAACCGTTTTACAATACTCCAAATTATTTTCAAAGTGTTATAATTACAGGGACTAAGTCGTGGATATCTTGATTTATTGGTTAGTGGGGTATTGTGCACATTACTATTTCTCCCAGTTAGGTTCATTGACCTACTAGGGAGAAACGTCACTATTAGAGTTCATTGACCTAATAGTGGTATGACCATCGTCACCATTGTGACTTGTCACCATTGTGACAGAACACCAGATAAAAATAAGATATGAACCATTGTAATCGCTCTTATGCTGTAATTTATAACTATGGGTCATTTCCTAAAAACTGAATGAACTCACTCAGTATTTCCCCGCTGACAAAACCTTTTTCAAACATGTTTCAGGTAATCTGTTATGAGCAAAGAAAAGTGCCAGGAAGCACTACCAGCTTAGAAAAGTGGCTCAGTGTAAATAAATAAAGGAACATGTTTTAAAAATAAAGATTTCCATGGAAATCACATTATTGTAAATTACTGGGTTTTACCCCTAAATTATGTAATGAGCAGTTTTAATACTAAAGATCCTGTTTTAAAAGACTTCCGCTGTCACCTAAATTAAAATACCGCGGGATTTCTGTCCCGCGGCTCCTGAAACGGGTCAAACCGGGTCGGGGGCCGTGACAGAAATAAGGTGGTATCAGAGCCACTTCTCAAGCCACTGATTTAAGCCAATTAAGTATTTAGAAAATACTTAATTTCCATTAATTGCTATTTTGTGATTATTTGTTTATTTATCTGACTAATTGTGTACAGTATGAGCAGATCTTTATATGCTAGTCAATGTAGTAAGTCATGTAAATTCTTAAATAATTTGATTCAAGTATTAGTACCTTTATTATCTACAATTTAGAAGTCTTATCAAGAAAATTATAAAATTTTCAAAATAAAACCTCGTGTGATGTAAATTTCAATAGTACCCAGTAGGAACTAATATTTAAAAAGTTTTCTATAAATTTTATGATTTCTGACTATGTCTATTTTTGCTAAACAGCATGAGTAACTTGTTTGAGGCCCTTCAGAATTTAAATCTCTATCCAGTAAGAGTAGAAGTTTCCAGAGATTTCAATAGGTATATACCAGATATAGAAGAACCTATAGAATTCGATGCTTTACCTCTCGAGAAACCTAAGCCCAAGGAAATAGAAATTGGGGAAAGTTCTAGGCAAATTGAAAAGTTACCATCTCAGGAAGAGTTAGATTCTATAATGGCTAGCCCTAATACTATTAAGCCTGTTAATGAAACTATTTTTAATCGCTCTCTTGAAACACAACTACCAATGAACTTAGAACCATCTATTCCAAACCCTTCAATCCACTCGCAAATAGACGAATGGTTAATTAATGAAATACAGTTACAAAACTATCCCTATAAGCTTTTTCCTCAAGTTCCATCTAGAACCTTTACCAAATCCACCAATGAGTAACAAGAATAAGACTGAACTCCGCTTTAGTGAAGAACTAATGGATACTGGGAATAGGATCCAAGAGATTGGGGGACAGATCTCCTGGAACTACGATAAGAGGGAACACAGTTATTAGAATATCATTGACGAAAAGGATAGGGGATTTATGAAACTGTTATTGTGTAATAATAATAGTAAAATCAGTATGTGTAAGATAAATAATAAAACGGTTATATATAGAAGCATGAAATTTTAGAAAATTTACAAATTTTGTTCGTACACGTGATTATGTGCAATTAAGTGTGATATTGAATTATTTCTTGTATACTAATTATTTATCCATAACTTAGTTGTCAAATGGAAAACGCTAATAATGAACCAGTTAATGAGGTTAATGATTCTGAGCAACAACCGGGGGATCAATATATGACTAGGCAGGATATAGAAAATATCGTTGCTCAAGGGATAGCCAACACTATTCCAACAATGATAGCTCAAGGGATAGCCAACGCTATTCCAGCCATCGTTGCTGCTGTTAAAAATCCAATAGAACCACAACAACCCGTTCCTAGCAAACGTATTTCTGAAGATAACTTCAGTAATAGCATAAACGGAGGCAATGATCATGTTAATCATGACAATGAACCACAACCAGCGCCGCTCCCTAAGAAAATGAAAGTTGCAACGCCTGGTTGCACTTACAAGGAATTTCTTGCTTGTAAACCATCTGAGTTTGCAGGCAACGAAGGAGCGACTGCGGCACTACGTTGGTTAGAGAAAACTGAGGCAGTAATTGCCATAAGTAAATGTGCTCAGGATGATCAGGTCATGTACGCGTCAAATCTTTTCAAAGAAGGAGCGCTAGAATGGTGGAATACGGTGTTACAATCAAAAGGAAGAAGAATGGCGTATGCTATGAACTAGGAAGAATTTAAAAGCTTGGTAGAAAGAAAATTCTGTCCCGAATATGAAAAGGAACAAATGACAAACAAGTTTTTAACCCACCGAATGGTTGATGTAGATTGTCGAAAGTATACTACGACATTCTTCGAATATGCTCGAGTAGTACCAACCCTGGCTTCGCCAGAGCCAGTACTTATTTCTCGATATATTTGGGGATTGATTTCTGAAATCCGTAACATCGTCAAGGCTGCGAAACCTCGCACGATTGATGATGCGGTAGATTTAGCCAATACTCTGACTGACGAACTAGTACGGACAAGAGAAGAAAATAGAAGGAAGGAAGTAGCCCAAAAGATTACCCAGGTAATCCGTTCGGATAACCATAACGATTTTAAGAAAGGAGGGAATGGGCAATCTTCTACTAGTTCATTTTGCAATTTTTGCAAAAGGAAGCATTTTGGAAGATGCAAAGGATACTGCAATTTTTGCAAAATTCCGGGGCATCAGGAAGAAGACTGCAGGAGGAAGAAATTTTCAGTTTGTTACAACTGTGGAGAAACTGGACATCTTAGGCCAAATTGTCCAAAACTGAACAAACCATCTGACACTAAAGCCAAACCTGCAGAAGAAGCAAAAAGGAATGCAAGAGCCTTTCAATTGACTGCTCAGGAGACAGAGCTCATTCCAGATGTAATAGCCGGTACGTCCTAGGTTACAACGTTTACACAAAAAGTATACTCTGATACACACCAAAGTTTTATAAATACTTCATTCTGTCAAACTCTTAACTTAAGACAAATCTTTACAGTCAAAACATGCAAAAAGGAAAATATAACTCTCAGGTCATATAATTCTTCGCTAACCTAATTCCTATGAAATTAGCCAAGTTTAATGTTGTGTTAGAAATAGATTGGTTAGTAGCCAACCCTACTCGAATTCTCTGTGATAAGAACTTTATAGAAAATCCAGGTAACCGCCGGAGAAGTATTTATGATTATAGGAAATAAACCACGTAAGATCACATGATCCTGCTAAGATAGCAATGGAAGAGTTCGCAATCTTTAAATGGAAAGTAGGTATTTTGTAAATTTAGCCGGATACTATAGGCAGTTTATTAAGAATTCTTTTAAATAGATACATCCTTAACTAAGTTAACACAGTTAATTCTAAATAAGAACCCAAACAAAAAGAACCCTTTAGCATAAATTAATAAATATTCCAATCCTAGCCTTACCAGAAGGAACAGAAGATTTTAAAGTATACGATAATGCTTCAAAGTTAAAATTTAGATGTATGGTAATGCGACACAAAAAGGTAATTGTGTATGCATCAAGGCAATTGCAAAAGCACGAAGAAAGCCTTACCACTTGTAAGCCTAAAAATTAGAAACCACAAGTTATCCTTAAGATTAGGAAAAATTATCTAAGCAAGCTTACTATCCATATGGGTCATAAGATTTTAAGATACATATTTGAGCAACAAGAATTAAACATGAGAAAAAGGAAATCCTCGGTGATTACGACTGTGATATTCAGTATCACGAAGGAAAGGCTGAAGACGGTTAGAAGAACTATACAAATAATAAACAAAAGCCGTCGAAGTCCGAGTTGGAGACAAAATGCTATTGAAAGTATTTCCTTGGAAAGGAATTTATAAATTCGGTAAGAGAAGAAGCTAAGTCTCTTATACGTAGGACCATTACCAGTAATCCAACACATAGGACCAGTAGCTTATCATTTACAACTACCAGAAGAATTAGCTGAAGTACATGATATGTTTCATGTATCCAATCTCAAGAAACGTCTATCAGGCGAATCCTTGGTAGTACCTCTTCAAGATATAGAGATAAATGATAGAGAAACCCCTACAAATAGAAGATCGGAAAATTAAGTTTCTCAAACACAAACGACTAGTGTTAGTGAAAGTCCAATGGGAATCCAGAAGAGAACAAGAGTATACTTGGGAACTGGAATCAGAAATGAAGTGAAAATACCCTCATCTATTTCAGTGAATCTCGAGGACGAGATTTTTCTTAAGGTTGGGAGGATGTAACAACTGTCACTAAAATCCCTAATTAGGATGTTAATTATCTATTAAGAAAACCCTAATTGAGAAACCCAAGTGATTCCACACAAACCCTAAAATTTTCAGAATTTTCAGAATCAGGATCAGGGCCCCTAAAACTCAGGGGGGGATAAACCCTAGCCAACGATTATCTTCATAACTAATTGTAAAAATCGAATTTTAAGAAACTGACAACACAGCAAGCCTACACGCACGAAGGGCTACTCTATGAAAATAGGATGGTCACTCGCGTAGCGCGACGCCTAAGGGGGTACCCCCTCGCGCTACGCGACGGTGTCAAAATCTCAGTATAAATAGCAGGGGTTGGGACTTGAATTTTGGCACTTGAACGACGAAAATCGGAGTTACGTAGGTCGAGTTATAAGCAAAACAGTCCAATACACCCACACAATTATCGAATCGCTGCCGCAGAACAGGGTAATTACTCGATCGCTATTACGATTCAGTTTCCGGAATCAATACATTCAAAGAATGTCTAAGTGCCTCCCATATTGGGCTATGCTTTGTCGTTTGTCGGTAATCCGATAAATGAGCCGAAGCATTGTACTTTGTCGTTGTCGACGATTCGATATACGAGTTGAAGTACTATACTTTGTCGTTTGTCATTTTGATAAATGAGTTGAAGTATTGCACTTGGTCATTCATTGCGAGTATTTGATCTTGGAAATTTATCGTAACTGCTGTATTGATCACTAATCCTGTTTTGTGTGCATTATTGTTAAATTAGAAATAATCAAGGCTAATCAGTAGGCTTATACACTGCTCGTTAAATCTGCAATGTGAGTCATTCTTCTTTTTATCAACCGTTTTACAATACTCCAAATTATTTTCAAAGTGTTATAATTACAGGGACTAAGTCGTGGATATCTTGATTTATTGGTTAGTGGGGTATTGTGCACATTACTATTTCTCCCAGTTAGGTTCATTGACCTACTAGGGAGAAACGTCACTATTAGAGTTCATTGACCTAATAGTGGTATGACCATCGTCACCATTGTGACTTGTCACCATTGTGACAGAACACCAGATAAAAATAAGATATGAACCATTGTAATCGCTCTTATGCTGTAATTTATAACTATGGGTCATTTCCTAAAAACTGAATGAACTCACTCAGTATTTCCCCGCTGACAAAACCTTTTTCAAACATGTTTCAGGTAATCTGTTATGAGCAAAGAAAAGTGCCAGGAAGCACTACCAGCTTAGAAAAGTGGCTCAGTGTAAATAAATAAAGGAACATGTTTTAAAAATAAAGATTTCCATGGAAATCACATTATTGTAAATTACTGGGTTTTACCCCTAAATTATGTAATGAGCAGTTTTAATACTAAAGATCCTGTTTTAAAAGACTTCCGCTGTCACCTAAATTAAAATACCGCGGGATTTCTGTCCCGCGGCTCCTGAAACGGGTCAAACCGGGTCGGGGGCCGTGACATAACACTAAACACACACTTGGGTAAGTGCACTCATCGTAAGCGTAGTATAGCGTTGGTAAGATACCGAGGTCGTCCAAGGACACAAAAGCTTTTAGTACCGGTTTATCCTCAACGTCTAATCAATCTAAATTTTTTGAGAAAAGATTTTTCTAATATGAAAATAAAAACTAAAAATGCAGAAATAAAAATAAAAATAAAAACAAAAACAGATAGACAAGATGAATCACTTGGATCCGACTCGCCTTTAATGTATCATTTGATGATTTTCGCACTTTCGGACTTTTTAAGAGATTATCTTAGTTATAGTAGTAGACCCCTCTTTTGAATGTAACGTTACCCTCAACCCAATGGTTTGAGTCAGCAGGGATATAATCCCGAAGGGTCGGAATATTGAAAGATAATTAATTAAGTTATTAATGCGAAAAGTGGTAGGCCCCTCTTTTGAAGGTGACGTTACCCTCGGCTAAGTGGTTTGAGTCAGCAGGGATACAATCCCAAGTAGCCGGTTTAATGTATTAATAGTAGTTTACATATGAGGGGTTCAATCTATTCGCACCCCGCCATCCAATACCAGTGGGTATTGAAGAAGATCCTAGTAAGCTTGAACCAAGTCCTTGCAGAATCTATACACTGAACAAGGCAAGAACCTTACTAAACCATTCCCTTAACCCCCGACCAGGTAGCCAACATGCCTCTATATAGACCGTAGAGACATGAATGATGCAATCTTTTACTTTATATAGATAGTAAAGTAACGCCAAGACACCACAGACAAATGATAAAGAAAATTCACCTTCAACATAAGAAACTAGTTATTAAAGTCATTAATACAAACCAAATTAAAAGTGCCGAAAGATTAAAAATCAAACGTAATACATAAAAGACTTGTCTTCACCAAGTGATGTAAGAGGCTTAACCAAACATGACCTTTGATTGACAAGAACCCGCTGGGCACGGCCCCATGGTTAGCCTTTTCTCTTCCTTCATTAATTGCAAGTGTCAGCAGAGGGCCCAACACGACCCCGTGTCTCCTGGGCAGGGCCCCGTGGTCAACTCCGTATCTGTACTATCAAGATTTGGCAAGATTCTGCGTATCTTTGCGTTGACCAAGCCCCGTGGTGAGCTGGGCACGGCCCCGTGGTGGGCGTAGAAGCTTCTACAAGTTTGTCTTTTCTGCAGGCTCCTAACAACGCCCCCATGTCCGGCTGGGCACGACCCCGTGGTCAGTCTTCTGTTGTCTTGTTTTTGCTTTGGGGATGCTGCCGAGGGGTCAGGCATGTCACGTTTATTCCTTTTCTTTGTATTTATGTTCGTTTTAGCTATATATTTGTTCCTTTTGTTAGTTTGAGCTCATTTGATCCTGTAAATTCAAAAGGAAGGCAAAAACACATTTTTTCCAACATTAGTACTAAAAAAAGTTAGTTTTATGCGTCATTTGATGTAATTTATATAACGAATACATTTTGTCCTCAAGCAAAACTCTTTAATATGTGGCTTACGCACCCAAATGGAAGAGGTAGAAGAGAAGTTTTGGGCTTGTCTTGAGTGTCGGGAATCCAAGATCTTTATTGGGTTTTATTTTTATTTTATTTACAATCCTATTCGTTATAATTTATTTAGAACATTTTATAAGAAAAATTACTTATTTGGTCGTAACATACCTTTTTAAAATTCCATTTATATACAAGTTCACATACCTCACGAGAGATCACTCAACACTCGGCCGAAGATGTATTTTTGTGAAACACTCGAGACCAGCATGGAACTTACTTTTACCATATGCTTGCCAAGAGGACTTTTGGGAAGGGTTAGGCTTGGGCTAAGGGTAGGTGGTTTTGGTTAGTGGTTAGTAAAAATGGCGAAAAGCGTAAAAAGCGTCGGTTGTCGTAAACTCTTTTCTCTTTTTTTTTTTGACATTAATTCAAATTAAGCATATTGAAACAAGATTTTGAGGAACTTGTTTGGTTATTGCAAAATTCTCTCTCTCTTTTTTCATGTCTCATAATAACCGAGCTTTTTGCTAAAACAAATGGGTTTAAAAAGAAAAAGGTTTTGGTGGGTAATGGGTGTTTGGTTTTCGGGTTTTGAAACGAAAAAGTTTAGGCTCAAAGGGGTTAATTAGGGAGATTTTGGGTAGTGGTGTAAAAAGAAGAAAAATAATGGTTTTGAAAGAAAAATGGGTTAGTCCTCACTACAACAAAACTGGCTTTTTAGAACCTTTTCTGTGGGACGCTTGTAAAAGAGGGTCTTAAAAAACTATTTAATAGGACTGATGAACTTTTGGGGTTCTTTTATAATATACTCTACTAAACCGGTGCCCTAAAAAACTATTTAATAGGATGGCTGAATTTTTGGGGTCCTATTATCATATAATTTAATAGGACACTTAAAATGTAGATCATAATAAAGTACTTTATAAGACATTTAATTGTTAATGTCCCATTATGTAGTACTGTTTAGGACACTTGATCATCTGGGGTCCTATTATAACATAACTTAATAGGACACGTTGTAGTTAAGTCATAAATGTTCAGTGTTATATGACCCTTTCTACTCAAAGTCATATTAGAACTTAACTTAATAGGACGCTTAATCATTGTTGTGTTATTATAATACACCGTAATAGGACACTTGATATTCGAATCATAAAACATTAGTTTGTTAGGACACTTATTCGCTAGAGTTTTATTATAATAGAACTTAAAAAGACACTTGACACTTGGGTCTTATAAATTTAACCTTTATAGGACGCCTAATCATTGTGGTGTTATTATAATACAATGTAATGGAACACCTGATATTTGAGTCATAAAACATCAGTTTTATAGGACGCTTATTCGCTAGAGTTCTATTATAACATAACTTAATAGGACACTTGACACTAGGGTCTTATAACTTTAACCTTTATAGGACACTTAATCATTATGGTGTTATTATAATACACCGTAATAGGACACTTGATATTATAATTTCTACTAAAAAAATTAGAAACTCCCTCCCATTTTCTTTCTTTGAATTCCCGTCATAATAGGATCACTACAAATAAAATGCCATTTACTGGCACACACTTATAATGGTATTTAGTTATTGTGCAACTAATTTTGACTGTTATTGGCACTTTGTATGTGCCATATTTGCTTGACGTATTTCATTAGTGGCATTTAGCTTTTACACCACTAATTTATGTTTTTAGTGGCACTTTAGGTGTGTCATATTTGCATGACACACTATTTTAGTTATGCCACTAAATCATAACATAATAATAATTTCTTATTTTTATAACCAAATTTTCCCTCTTCTACTAAAATTTCATTTTCGAATGTAATTTTAGATTTCCCTCTTTCCTAAAATTTCACTTTCGAAAGTAAATTTTCTAAAAACATTAATTCCCTCTCACTTTCGGTTTCCCCCCTTTTCAAAGATTTCATCTTCTACAGCAAATTTCTTAAAGCATTAATTTCCCTCTCACTTTCAGTTTCCACAACTCGTAGATTTTCTCCCTCACTTTCATTGATGCTCATTTTCCCTTTTCATAATAACCTATCGAACCCTAGCTTGTAGGTCTAATCTCATTAGCGAATTCAATTCAATTGGAACCCTAGCTTGCAGGTCCAATTTTAATTCTTGTGATTTTTTGCAGGTCGTTGGGGGAACTTGGTAGATCAATGACCAAAGACAAAGCAACCCCATCTCCACTCCCACACCCCAGGTCGCTACTTTTTGTTTATAACTCACTCAGATTCTCCACACCATTTTACCCATTCATTCTTTAATTTCAAACTCTAAAAACTAATTTACACTAATTTGGTGGTCGCTTCTTGAACCTTAGAAAATTAAAAAATACAGGTTTTGCAATCTGATTTCTTTTTATCTCAAGATGCTAATCTTCACAACAATTTGATAAATCCTTCTTTTCCTGCTACGGAAACTCTAGAAACCATAAAAGTGGTTGTTTAATTCTTTCTAAAACTTGTTTTTTCAAATGTTTTTCATCTCGGTGCTCTTGTAAATTGTTATTTTTAGTCAATATTCATGAAAGTTCCTTACTTTCTATCTGAAATCACAATCTTTGTTGTGGTTTTTGTTGTTAAGACATGCAATTAGTAGTGTCTTTTGAATCTCTAGAAAGATCAAGAAATGGGTTTTCTTTTCTTGTTTTTTTGTTTATAGTTTATCTTTAACTGCTGTTTTTTTTGTTTAAATTAGGTTAAGAATGGATGACTATTATCATAGTAAGGTGTTTGTGGGTTGGATTTTATGGGAGACTACAAAAGAAACTTTACAAGACCATTCTAGAAAATATGGGACCGTTGTGGGTTCATTTATCGCTGAAGATCGAGGCATTGGTAGCCCTGGTTGGTTTGGTTTGCTTTCCTTTCCTTTTCGGATGCATCAGCTCTTGATAAAGTTCTTGTTGACACACATACAATTCTTGGCAGAACGGTTTGTTTTTCTTTTCTTGCTTTCTTTCTTTCTTTCTGGATTGAGTTGTGTTGGCTAATGACTTTTTATGACTTCGAAGTGCTATATTAGTTATTTATTATGTTAACTTTAGGTTGGTTTAGAACTTTTGGTTTGACAATGATTATAAGTTTATCACTACATTTAGGATCCATATTTGAGTGGCTAAAGAAGTGGTAGAGCTATGTAGGTGAGAACAAGGCCAAGCAACACTAGTGATTTTTACATTTCAATTAGAGCGTATAGTGTGAGACTTTTGGTTGACACTAATCTTTTCATATAATGACACTAGTGGAAAATATGAACACATATCGGTATGTTGTATGGTAGTTAAGCGTGGGTTTTCTCAACCAAAGGTTGTCCAAATCTTCTTCTTTTGTTTTTATACCTTTTCCAAGCAAAAGCCAAGATCTTTTTTAGAAAATCAAAACCTTACACACACCCTTTTCATTTTGCCGCTGCTACACTTTTTATTTTGCTTCCGCTCTCCGTGCTTGGCAGGCCATTTTCATCTCTTTATCGCTGTTTCAGAAACCACACACCCCGTGTTATCCCACTTGTATTTGATGATGATATTCGCAAAGCTTACTATCCAGGTGCGTTCGTTTTTATTATTAAAACCCCATCATTTAATTTAAGTTTTCACTGTTTTAAGTATGATTGTTGATATATCAGTTATGATAGCCTAAATTTTGTTGCCTGATTTGATATTGATGTTCTGATGTAATCCTATGTTTATATTTGTTTTTACAATTTAATTTTTATGCATATAAGCTGTTTGTTGTATTTCCACCAAGAGACTGTCTTAGTTTAAAGTTAGTATGATATTATCCATTATAACTCTTTAACAACTAATATAACTAACTAAGACCTAGTGTTGTAAAATCCGGCCTAGGCGGTCGATTAATCGGCGCCTAAGCGCTAATCGGAACCCCATTGCCTGGATTTTGCCAAATCGGACCCAAAAATCGGGTTCAACATCTCGACTTATTATTCTCTTCTATGTTTATGTCGTCACTGTAACGAGGGGCTTAATTCAAGTTTAATTTCTAACTCATTTCACATGTATCCGGCTCTTAAAATTTTCATCAGTTTCCTGCTTCCTCTCTTAAATTTTATTCCCTCTCAAATAAAAAACCTCCCTCCAGATTCCCTTTTCCCTCTTTAGTTTTCATAGATTTACAGTCTTGTCTGGCCTCTCATGTTTACCCCACAACACCTCCTCATATCCTTCCTTCTCTTCTCGTCCCTCACATCTTCATCTTTTTTAATTTCTACAGAATTCACGAAACCCTATCCCTCTTTCACAACAAACCGCCAACTGTTTTACATCATGGAGCAGCCGTGGCTACTCAAGGAAAAATCATCACATGAAAAGGTACTATGTTTGATTTGGTTATTCCTACTTTGTTGTTATACATGCACTCATTGTAGGAACCGTTCGCGTAATTAAATAAAATAAAACAAATTTTATTACTGATTACAATACAGAAATAAAGAAAGCTAAAATTACAATACAAATTACAACTGAAATAAACCAAAAAATACAAGAATGGGGTAGAAGTAGATTGACTGAGGCACGTGTTCAACACGCTTCCCTTAAAACAAATTCCGAGTCTCCCAAGAGTACTCATTTTGTTTCCCAGGGTACAACAGCCGGAGCAGTAGTACTGCCGGAGTTCGCCTACAATCCGAAGGTTACCTTAAAACTGCAAAAGAAAGATCAGAAAACTTGTAGAGAGAAAGTTGAATGTGCTGTTGTGTAGCTGGTGTCTTCTGCAGTGGGTATGGAGCTGTACTTATACAGGTCCTAATTCAAAACAGTCAAAAAGGGAATTAAAGAGAGGTTTAAATTGCATTAAACGTCTTCAATGCAATTTAATACTTCATTTAATTCGCAATCAAAGACCGTTAACTCGTCAGTTTCGAAGCTGAACTGTAACTGCACAATCATTCAATGCTGGAAGCTTTTGCGCGTGCGCAAGACACATTGGTGCGCGCGCGTCCTTGCGCGCACAGGTCTGCACGCTCATACGCGCTGCGTCCTCTTGGCTCACTGCCATGCGCGCGTGCGCCACACTGACTTAGGACCATGCGCGCGTGCGACACGTCACCTGTGAGCCTCTACGGCACGCCACACAGTCGCGCTGTATTGGCTCACTCTGGTGTGCCGCGCACGCACAACAGGACCCATGCACCAGGCGCAACCGCGCGCCTTCGTGCCACTTGTACCCGCGCGCGGACTGCCACGTGACGCTCTTCGAACCCGCACGCTACTTGGTCCTTGCAGCCCCTGTGATCAACCACGCGCACGTGGTCAAAAATACAAAGGCGGCTCTCAAGCGGTGATGCGAAGTGCAAAGTGCGCCATCAAAGCGCCACATTGCGTCTCATCGCCCACGCCACGCGCGCGCGCTCGAGCGTGTGCGAGTGCGAGTTAGGGTGCTCCGCATCCTTCGCGAGGACACTAGTGTGTGCTTCCATGAAACAATAAGGATGGAGAGTTCCACCTTAAATACCCATTTAAGTTCCATCTCTCCTCCGATGTGGGACAAGGTACTACTTTCCCTTTTGTTTCAGCATTCAATGTTTCAAACACCCAACTTTGAGCCTCGATATCTCATTCATCTTAGCTCCGTTTTGGACGTGGTTTAGTTCGTTGCGAAGCTCTTGCAACATAGAACACAAACCCACAAATAAATACATAAAACCCGCTCATTTTATTATATTTATTTCTAGTCCAAAATAGGAAAAAATCATTTTCCTATATTTGTGAAAAATGCTATTTTCACCTATTTTTCCAACAATCCCCCACATGAAAAATGCTATTTTCATCAAATTTCCAACAATCCCCCACATGTATGGAAATGGATCTTTTCCTTACACTTTTCAACGATAAACTTCGACAGTTGAGTATTGCAAGATAGGTAGGTTGTCACCTTTGAGCCTTCTTTTGTGAAGCGCACTTAGCTTACTAGTGGTGTGTAGACGCGATGTCCTTGAACATACCCCCATTTGTGTAAACAACAATACACTTCACACAATACTCTCCCTGGTTTGGCCAACTCCTCATTGTCGTGTCCTATTATGGTCCTGGAACAATAGCCTGGTTCTGCGAGAGCTCTAGGATTTGCGCACCCCACAAATCCATTTGAAGCGACCCCACTTCTCTCTAACATAGGTGATTCCCATGAATCATTAAAAGCATCATGGTTATTTGATTTCCCGAAATCGTTAACCTTAATATGCTTAGCCTCACTTCAATGTCACTGATTGGAATGGACTAGGAAGTATATATAACTCCCTTTTATTTAGTTCGGGGTACTCCCCCACAGTGACTCCGTTTTGGTAATATGATTAAGTTGTCCTATTGAACTTAGATCTTGGGATCTCCAGTCAGCTAAGTTAGGTTTCCCTCATATTCCCATTTATCACGGGCTTTAGTCCCATTCCTCTTGACGACGTTTCTACTAACTCTCTGCTTAAGCCTTTTGTAAACGGGTCTGCAATGTTATCCTTTGATCTCACATAATCAATTGTGATAACACCCGTTGAGAGTAGTTGTCGTACCGTGTTATGTCTACGTCGCATATGCCTTGATCTGCCATTGTACATCAAGCTTTGAGCTCTACCAATCGCTGATTGGCTATCACAATGTACACATATGGCTGGCAAAGGCTTTGGCCATCTTGGAATATATTCCACGAATTGATGTAGCCATTCCGCGTTCTCGCCTGACTTATCCAATGCGATAAATTCAGATTCCATTGTGGATCTTGCTATGACCGTTTGCTTAGAAGACTTCCAAGCAATAGCAGCTCCTCCAAGTGTAAACACGTAACCACTTGTGGATTTGGAATCTTTATTATCCGATATCCAGTTTGCATCAGTGTATCCTTCGATCCCTGCTGGTTGTCGGGTATAATGCAGTCCATAATCTCTTGTGTATCTTATGTATCTAAGCACCCTCGTGATAGCTTTCCAATGATCCGCGCATGGATTGCTGGTGTATCTACTTAGCCTACTCATCGCGTAAGCCAAGTCGGGTCTAGTACATGTCATTAGATACATTAGACTGCCAATAATTCTTGAAACTCTAACTGAGCAACTCCCTCTCCTTTATTCTTCTTGAGATGTTGGGAGGTATCAACTGGAGTTCGAGCTACACTCGTATCTCCCGAGTTGAATTTTTCAAGAATTTTATCCACATAGTGAGATTGACTTAACACAAGACCATCTTGGGTTCTTATGATCTTTACTCCAAGAATTACATCTGCGAAACCCATGTCTTTCATGTCAAATCTCGCTTTCAACATGCTTTTAGTAGCTTTGATAATTTTATCATTACTCCCAATGATAAGCATATCGTCTACATAAAGGCATAATATCACATAACCTTCATTTGTGTCTTTGAAATAAACACATTTGTCACACTCATTTATTTTGAAACCATTGTCAATCATGACATGATCAAACTTTTGGTGCCATTGTTTTGGTGCTTGCTTCAAGCCATATAAAGACTTGATGAGTTTACATACTTTACCCTCTTGACCTGGGGCAGAGAAACCTTCAGGTTGCTCCATGTAAATCTCTTCTTCTAAATCGCCATTTAGAAATGCGGGTTTAACGTCCATTTGGTGAACTTCCAAATTTCTTAAAGCCGCTATAGCAAGAACAATCTAATCGAGGTTATGTGCGTCACAGGCGAGTAGGTATCAAAGTAATCTAGACCTTCCTTTTGTCTAAATCCTTTAATCACCAACCTAGCCTTATATTTATCAATACTTCCATCAGTTTTCATCTTCCTTTTGAATATCCAACGATATCCAAGTAGTTTGCAACCAGGTGGAAGATCTACTAACTCCCAAGTATGATTTTGCAATATAGAATCAATTTTATTCCTTATTGCTTCTTTCCCTTGAGGTCCTTCTGAAGAGGAAACCGCTTGGCGATATGTATTGGGCTCGCCCTCAACCATATAGCTAACGAAGTCTGGACCGAAGGATTTTTCAACCCTTGGCCTTTTACTTCGCCTACGATCACTTTCTTCAACCTCGGGTCGTTCATGTGTCTTATCATGAACTACCTCATCAACTGGTGTAGATGAGCTTTCACCTACTTCAAAATTAGGTGTTGATGACGTTGCATGTGTTTGTCTTCTCAAAGGAAATAGATTTTCAAAGTAAGACACAACGTTAGGATTCACCTCCATGATAGTGTTTACGTGTACATCAGGATTCTTGGACTCATGTACAAGAAAGCGATGTGCACTACTTTGATGAGCATACCCAATAAATATGCAATCAACAGTTTTGGGTCCTATTCTAAGAGCCTTAGGAGGTGGTACAATCACCTTTGCTAGGCACCCCCACACTTTCAAGTATTTGTATGAAGGTTTCTTCCTTTTCCATAACTCATATGGAGTTTCGTCTCTTTTTTTGAGTGGTATCTTGTTCAAAAGATAATTAGCCGAGAGAATGGCTTCCCCCCACATTTCCTGGCTCACCCTAGAACTTATCAACATGGCGTTCATCATTTCTTTCAATGTGCGGTTCTTTCGTTCCGCCACGCCATTTGATTGTGGAGAATAAGGAGGTGTACACTCATATACAATGCCACTTTTTGCGCATAAATCGGCAAAAGGTGCAACATATTCGCCTCCTCGGTCGCTTCGCAAAGCTTTTATCTTCTTTTGAAGTTGATTCTCAACTTCATTTTTATACAAGATAAATTTACTTATTCCTTCATCTTTACTCTTTAGTAAATATACATAGCAATATTTAGTACTATCGTCAATAAACGTGATGAAGTACTTATTTCCACCTCTTGTGGGTACCGCTTTTAAATCACAAATATCGGTGTGAATTAAATCAAGGGGTTCGGTTATTCGTTCAATCGATTTCGATGATGATCTTGTAAGTTTGGATTCTACGCAAGTTTCACATTTATAGTGTGAATCAATATGGAATGTTGGTATACAATTTAAATTGATTAAACGGCGTATTGAATTAAAATTGACGTGACCTAATCTACCATGCCATTTATTCGAATCAGAAAACTCAAGCATATAAGTAGAAGTAGTAGCAATTTTATTCATGTTCTTGACAGCCATTACATTCAATTTGAACATACCATTTTGGGCATAGCCCTTGCCTACATACATTCCTCGTTTAGTTAGTACAAATTGATCGCTCTCAAAAACTAAACAAAATCCAAACTTATTAAGCAACCATCCCGAGACTAGATTCTTGCGCAAGTCCGGTACATACAACATGTTGCTTAGAGTGAGCTCCTTCCCTGAAGTCCACTTCAAGATCACCGTTCCTTCACCCATGATGTCGGCGGTGGTTGCATTTCCCATATACAGCTTCTCTTCTCCAGAAAACGCCTTGAAGGTGGTAAAGAGGCTTCTTTCTGCGCAAACATGACGGGTCGCGCCCGTATCAACCTACCATCCTTTTGGAGTGTTGGTCACAGTATTAACCTCATCCATCATTGCGCTTTTGTCGGAAATCATTGCCACCAAAGGCATTCCGTCTTCATCCACCATGTGCGCACGCTCACGCTTTGGTTTCTTGCATTGGTTAGCCCGATGCCCCGGCTCGTCACAGTTGTAACAAGTCCCTTGGAACGTCTGAAGTTTCTTTTTCACAACCCCTTTCTTCGGTCCAAGGTTGCTAGCCTTTGCTTTCCCTTTGTCCTTTTTCCCCTTGCCCTTCGCGCCCTTAGAGGATTGCCCATGCTCAACCAAATTTGCGCTAGCACTAGTCTGCGCAAGGCTGCCTTTTTGGGCAATTCTATTGTCCTCTTCAATCCGAAGACGAACAATAAGGTCCTCTATAGTCATCTCCTTTCGTTTGTGTTTAAGATAATTCTTAAAATCAACCCAACTAGGAGGTAACTTTTCAATCATCGCTGCCACTTGGAATGTCTCACTAAGTGTCATGCCTTCCGCAGAGATGTCATGTAGTATAATTTGGAATTCTTGGACTTGATTCATAACTGTTTTAGAATCAACCATTTTGAAATCCAAGAAACGGACTACCACAAATTTCTTTGTGCCAGCATCCTCCGTTTTGTACTTCTTGTCCAAGGCATCCCAAAGGTCCTTGGAAGTCTTGACGTTGTAGTACACATTATACAATGCATCTGACAGGCCGTTTAACACATAGCCACGACATATGAAATCCGAATGCTTCCACGCATGTCACACCCCGATTTCCACGTGTCACCGGTGGGCCCGGTGTGGGGTACAGTGACGTAGTTGGCATCGTCATAGACAATCAACACAATATAATAATGCACAGCGGAAGCAGAATAGATACATTTCAACTTTTAAATAAAGTGCAATAATAAATATCACAGTAGTTGAAACGGATCCACAGGCGGATCAAATAAAAATGAGAATAAACAGTTCAACAGATATTTGTCGTCCGAGCTTGCGAGACTATAGTGGACGCTCTTAGGAAAACAGCCAGCCTATTTTCGTATAGTACCTGCACTTAACCTTTTGGGAAAAATACGTCAGTTTACACTGGTAAATACAACTCAACCGACTCATTTTGAAAATGATTGAAAATTGATTTAAATGCACAAGGCATAAATAGTTTTTATTAACTTGGGATAATTATACAATATAAACTTGTGAACGATTTACATGCACTCGTATCTTTGGTGGCCCGGGATCTGCTGTCCGGGCTAAAGATTAAATGACACACCACATTAAAGAGTTATACACGCCGAGTGTACGCCTACACCCCGTGCTCTAGTCGTGGCCATCTCGTAAGATAATGCCAAGGATATCCGGGACACGGTCAATAACCCCCCAAAGCCTAAAGTAAGACAAGACTGTTTAAACGAAGTCGCACAAGCTATTCAAGACTGTACACCCATAAGGCGCAGGACTTGTGCGCCCGATCAAGCGGTATTTTAAATACCGTACCCCAAGCCCGTATAGGGAAAATAAGTCAAAATGTATTTACCTGAGCAAGTATGTAACACAAACGGTAAGTGTGGTAGCTTTTACTGGGCCTCCTAATCTGGAACAAAGGTTTATAATTAACCTATTAGATTCCTAACGGGTCTTTTATTTAAGCCTAAGCTTTGACCGGTTAGTTTTAAGAATGATACGGTTCAAGCGCACGATTAAGCGAAAGACCGGATAGAATGTGATTTAGACCCGACAAGTTTGAATACTTGTATAATATGGGTATACTAAATACATTCTGGATTTTGAAATAAAAAGGATATCGTTTGACCCGTTTCGGTCAATTTACGCAAACTAGTTCCGTAAACCGAACCGAACGCAAAAAGGGCGTTACGGGTAGCCAAAAGAATCAAATGCAAGTTTCCTGAGATAATATGCTTTAAATATGATACAACATCAGTAAGTTATGTTCCATATTGCCCGGAATAAGTTTAAACTCAATTTATGCCTTAGAAGGGCATTTTGGTCATTTAAAAGATCATAAGAGAGTAAAATTAAAAGTCTGAGTTTCGGGTCTGGTTCATACAGTAAATATACTTAATTTAACATGTTATAACAGTAGGGTATGACCCATATATCAAATCTATCATTTACAACCAAACTATGCACCGTAGGGGTATTTTAGTAATTTCACAAGGGCTAAAACTGCCAAAACTGGAAATCTGAGTTCATATACTTATATTTACTGTTATTACATGAAAATATGCTAAATACATCAGTAGGTATAAGTCTTATATGTTTAAAACGAGTATAACGCTTACTATGCGCTTAAAACGCTAAAAATGCGATTTAGAGCCGTTTCCGGGTTTATATATGAAAGCTGAAATTTTTATATTTCCAGAAGGCTCAAAATAGTTTATTTAACATATAAAATCAGTAGGAAAAGGTTTCGGGTCAAAAGAATGCATAAAACTCATTTTATGGCTTAAACGGTCAAAACCGACATAAACCGAATTAATTAGGCGATCTAAGATCCGATCATCCAAAAATTAAATAAAAATCATCTAAAATCCCAAAATAATATATATCATCAGTTGGTAAAAAGGTTCGTATCAAAACGTGGCCAGAAACGGGTTCTACGCGAAAAGGACCGTTTATGTAACTTTATAATATAGTTTTACGCTAATGGCCATAACTCAAAATCTGGACCACCAACTGATCCGAAATTTTCGGTGCAAGTTTATATATTAGAAATAAAGATTTCTATCCTTTCACTTTTCCAAAAATCACGTTTTATATCAAAAAGGGCAAAATAGTCAACTTTTAAGCATAATCGGAAACATGCATTTGAATCGGCTAAGTATAGACTCAATCAACAAAAATTCCAGAAAGTTTTACCAAAATAAAAATGGTCAAAAATACTCTCCAATACAGATCTCAAACATGCATGTACGAATCCGAATCGATAGTCTACGAAATAGTCGTTTTATAAGACTTTCGGTTCCGATTCGTATCTATACTAAGGATTGTCGAGTTGATCATAGTAAAACATATTCTTATATTCATTATAAAGCTATCTAAGATGATCAAACAGATTGCATGTCATTTATATTACCATTTAAGCTATTTTTCTCAAAAATCACTTCTGTTGACTTTTTAGAAACACGTTTGACTCGACAATTAGCATGCATATAGTGGGATTCAGATAATACCCTTTAGAGGGTTTGTTTCCCACATAAATACCAACATATTTGTGGTTTCAATTCAAGAAATGACTGAGAGAAATTCGTTTAATCAGAAAGTCAAAGTTTAAGAACATTCAGTTTGACTTTTAGCAATAATCAAAGCAAGAACGGATTTAGGACAGAATTAGAAGCTTACCAAGGTCCTATTGATGTTAAGCTAACACTAGAAATCGGCCTTGATGTTCAGAAATGCTCCAGAGATGCTTGTGAAGTTCTTGCAAGTTGAGAGCTTCTTGGTTACTATGAAAATGTCCAAGAAATGGATGAACAATCTGATTTAAAGCTGAATTCTGATGTTTGTAAGGAGGTTACTGTGGCACTAGGCATGCATGGCATCTCATTGGAGCTTAAGGAGGTGAAAAACAGCTGGTTACCATTCAAAATCGGACCCAAATCGCTGCTGTTCGTGAAATCCGGAGCTGGGCGCTGGGTCGCGGCCCGCGTAGGACCTCAGGCGGGCGCCTGGGGTCAGCAGTTCCAAAGTTTGCCCATTTGTTGCATGTTTGGTCCCTGTACTTTGGTTGCGATGATTCGGCTACTTATCTTGACCCGTAAACCCCCAAACTTGGTTTCTAAGAACCTTAGGACATCTACCTACATGGTAATGTCCTCGGATAATTTTGCTCTCAACCGAAAAGCCATGAAATTCGACGTTGACGCTTTTAGTCCTTCAAGTACGGTTTTGGCCATAACTTTCTTATACGTTGACGAAACTTCACGAAATTTTAACCACATATTCTAGTGAGTATATTTTAGCTTCTCAAAGCTTCGGGTCTGCCAAAAGTTCACTCAGAGGTATAAATTAAACATGTTGACACTTTTGCCCCTATAGTTTGCAATTCCTCACTTCTGTGCAATTTCCGCGTCGTATGATCCATGAACCATCCGTTTAAGGTTATAAACATTATGTAGGGTTATCATAGAGTCTATTTATCCATTGTTGACACTTTGGACCCTTACGTTCCATAGTTTTCACTGTTTGTCACTTTTAGTCCCTCTAAAGTTCATTTTCACATACCGGAACCTTATGACACGTGTCAAGACATTATTGGACGAAATTTTTCGAGGTGTTACATCCTCACCCCCTTAAAAGAAATCTCGACCTCGAGATTTACTGAAACAAATGAGGGTATTTCTCTTGCATCGTGGATTCCACTTCCCACGTGTATTCGGGACCTCTACGGGCATCCCATTTGACCTTAACAATAGGCACGTGCTTCCTTCAAAGCTTCTTTACCTGTCGATCCTCAATCGACAAAGTTTTTTCTACGAACTTCAAACTTTCATCTATGTGTATATCTATATGCGGTATAACCAGTGATTCGTCAGCGAAACACTTCTTCAAATTACAGATGTGAAACACATTATGAATGGCGCTAAGCTCTTCAGGCAAGTTTAACTTATAAGCGACTGACCCGACACGTTCGATAATCTCGAAAGGTCCTATGTATCTCGGGCTCAGCTTGCCTTTCTTTCCAAATCGCATCACACCCTTCCAGGGTGATACTTTAAGCAATACTTTTTCACCTACATCAAAGTGAAAATCTTTGCGCTTAGGATCCGCATAACTTTTCTGCCTATCCCTGGCAGCTTTCAGACGATCGCGAATCTGAACGATCTTGTCGGTCGTCTCAAAGACGATATCTGGTCCTGACAGTTGGACTTCTCCAACTTCGGCCCAACAAATGGGCGATCTACATTTTCTACCGTATAGGGCCTCAAAAGGCGCAGCCTTTATGCTGGAATGGTAGCTATTGTTGTAGGAGAATTCAATCAGTGGTAGGTTCTTATCCCAACTACCACCTAAGTCGATCGCACATGCACGAAGCATGTCTTCCAAAGTTTGAATAGTACGCTCACTCTGACCATCAGTCTGAGGATGATAAGCCGTACTAAAATTCAAACGAGTGCCCAACGATTGTTGGAAACTCTTCCAAAAATGCGACGTATATCTAGTATCTCTATCGGAGATAATAGATATAGGTATACCATGTAGCGCTACAATCTTATCGATGTATAATTGAGCTAACATATCGGAGCTATACGTCTCCTTGATGGGTAGAAAATGAGCTGACTTAGTCAGTCTATCTACTATGACCCATATGGTATCATTTCCCTTTTTCGTCTTTGGCAACTTGGTGACGAAATCCATTGTCACCATTTCCCATTTCCACTTGGGAATTTCAGGTTGTTGCAGCAAACCTGACGGCTTCTGATGCTCAGCCTTGACTTGCGCACAAATCAAGCATTTAGCTACATGCTCAGCTACTGACTTTTTCAAACCAATCCACCAGTAGTTTGCTTTCAAATCCTGGTACATCTTATCAGCTCCAGGATGAACGGAATATTTAGAGCTGTGGGCTTCCTGGAGGATAACATCCCGAAGTCCTCCATAAACTGGAACCCATATTCGTCCGTTTAGTCGTAGCATTCCATCTTTGTCGTAGGATAACTGCTCCTCAGTTACTCCCAACTTTTCTGCAGGATAGTTAGCTTCCAGCACAGCTTCCTTCTGTGCAGCTAACTCCCTTTCATTCAAATTATTTCTTATTTCAATGCGCTTGGCATTGATCCTGATTGGTTTCACCCTTTCCTTTCTGCTTAAGGCGTCGGCAACTACATTTGCCTTACCTGGATGGTATCTTATCTCGCAGTCATAATCATTTAGAGTTTCCATCCAACGCCTTTGACGCATGTTCAATTCCTTCTGATTGAACAAGTGTTGAAGACTCTTGTGATCCGAATATATTATGCACTTGGTTCCGTATAAGTAATGTCTCCATAGCTTTAAAGCAAATACAACTGCACCCAATTCCAAATCGTGGGTGGTGTAGTTCTTCTCGTGCACCTTTAGCTGTCGAGAAGCGTAGGCAATGACTTTGCCTTTCTGCATGAGTACGCAACCCATGCCCGTATGTGATGCGTCACAATACACCACAAATTCCTCTATTCCATCAGGCAATGTCAACACTGGCGCATTGCTCAACTTCTTCTTCAAGATATCGAAGGATTCCTGCTGCTTAGGGCCCCAATCAAACTTAATCTTCTTACGGGTCAATGAAGTTAGGGGCGCAGCAATCCTAGAAAAGTTTTCAATAAATCGTCTATAATATCCTGCCAATCCGAGGAAACTGCGAATCTCGGTAGGAGTCTTTGGCTCCTACCAGTTCATGACTGCTTCTACTTTAGCGGGATCTACTTGGATACCACGCTCGCTTACTACATGTCCAAGGAATTGGACTTCTCGAAGCCAAAATTCACACTTCGAAAATTTGGCATAAAGCTTTTCTTGATACAGAAGTTTGAGAATACAGCGAAGGTGTTTCTCATGGTCAGCTTGGCTCTTCGAGTAGATAAGAATGTCATCAACAAAGACGATGACGAACTTATCTAAATAAGGCTTGCAGACGCGATTCATGAGATCCATGAACGCGGCTGGTGCGTTAGTGAGCCCAAACGGCATCACTAGGAACTCGTAATGTCCATAACGAGTCCTAAACGCGGTCTTGTGTACGTCTTCATCCTTGACCTTTAACTGATGATAACCTGACCTTAGGTCAATCTTGGAGAAATAGCTTGCTCCTTGCAATTGATCGAACAGATCGTCGATCCTGGGTAACGGATACCTATTCTTGATAGTGACTTTGTTAAGCTCACGGTAATCGATGCACAGACGCATCGATCCATCCTTCTTTTTAACGAACAAGATTGGCGCTCCCCAAGGAGACGAGCTAGGTCTAATAAAACCTTTAGCTAATAAATCATCCAACTGCGTCCTCAACTCCTTCATCTCCGTTGGTGCCAATCTATATGGTGCTCTTGCTACAGGTGCAGCGCCTGGAATGATGTCTATCCGAAACTCCACTTGTCTATCTGGTGGCAAACCAGGGAGTTCTTCAGGAAATACTTCAGGGTATTCCGAGATAACAGGGATATCTTCAATCTTCGGCTTCGGCTCATCAATGGTAACTTGTGCCATATAGATGACACATCCCTTCTGCATGCATCTGGATGCCTTGAGCATGGACACTTGCTCCGGCAATCCATGATGGGTATCTCCTTGAATAGTAAGTGACTCACCAGACGGAGTCTTCACTATCACCTGCTTTCTGTTGCACAGAATCTGGGCTTGGTTACTCGATAACCAATCCATGCCTATCACTATGTCGAATCCAGCTAGCTTAAAGGGAAGCAAGGATAACGGGAGAGAATGATTCCTAATGGATATAACACATCCATCTAGAACAGTCGAGGCGGTTTCTATAGTTCCATCGGCTAATTCCACCTCATATTTCACACTTAAGGTTTTAACAGGAAGGTTCAACAATTTACAAAACTTATCATCTACAAACGACTTATCAGCTCCTGAATCAAACAAGACTCTAGCAAAAACATCATTTACAAGAAACGTACCCGTAATGACGTTGTCGTCAAGAACTGCCTCCTTGGCGTCCATTCTGAAGACTCTCGCGTTAGTTTTCTTTCCATCATCAACCTTCTTCGCATTCTTTGGGCAATTTGGCCGGATATGCCCTTTCTCGTTGCAACCGAAACAAGTTGCATCCTTCATTTTCTTGCAATCCACAGCTTTATGATCTGTGGACTTGCAGATCCCACAACGTTTCTCGAAAGACTGGGATTTAGACTCCTGCCTGCATCTCCCAAAATGATGCCTCTTACAAACCTTGCATCTGGGTTTCTCACCCGACTGATCTCCTTTCTTGAACCCCGACCCTTTCCTATGGTCGTTGTTTCCCTTGTGTCGTTTCTCAGATCTTCGTGAGGTGTCATCCTCACGTTTCCTTTTGTTCTCCTCTGAGCTTTTCATAGCTCTCAATCTGACAACATCTTGAGTGAGGGAGAGGGATAGATCAGCTACTGATCTAAATGTAGTAGGCCTTGAAGCCTTGACGCTTGCCTTTATCTCCGGTGCCAGACCCCCAATAAATCGAGCGATCCTACGCGGCTCCGGGGTCACCAGATAAGGCACTAACCGGGATAAGGTGTTGAACGTCGTAAGATACGCTTGACAATCGAGATTCTTCATAACTAGAGACACAAAATCCGATTCAATTCTTTCGACCTCGTGCTGCGGACAGAAATTCTCCTTGATCAGTGCTACAAACTGATCCCATGTCATGCTATACAGAGCGGTCTTTCCAGTAGCTTGTAGAAGCGACTTCCACCATGCTAACGCGTCACCCTTGAATGACTGGGACGCGTACTTCACAACATCCCTATCAGCACACCCGCTGATATCAACCACAGTATCCATCTCATCAATCCACGTCATACAATCGACGGCTCCCTTTTCCCCAGTGAAATCTCTGGGCTTGCAAGATACGAAATACTTGTACGTACAGGACCTGCTGTGCGTATCATGCTTCATCTTAACTTCTTGCTTTGGGATGCTGCTGTGGTTGGAGGAGTGATTATCATCCTCATCCTTCTTCGGCTCACTCTTTTTAGAAGGTGGCTTACTATGAGCCTCAGAATGAGTCTTGGGCTTTACGTGCGTTACTGTTCGGGTCCTACTCCGAGTACCGCTAGATTCCCTGAATTGCCTATCCATAGCTTTGGCAACAGCGTTATCTATTAGTGCTTGTAACTCTGCACCAGTGACGTGAATCTTTGCATTATCTGAGTGTTCCCCAGAATGACTGTTGGTCTCCTCCGATTTGGCCATTGTAGCTTTAAGCTACAATAAAGGACAAGGTCTATTTTAGAACCTAACAGTATTATCGTTCTAGACGATTTATTAACCATGGTATCAAGAACCTTAGCAGTTAATTTAATAAATTTCATCCAAGCTCTTATTAGCAATCAAGGAATGAAAATACATATATTGGCACCATAGGCCTAGTCACTACGGACAATTACTAAATTATAAATTTAGATTTTTATAGGATTATAAATTGTATAATAAAACAAATAATCCTTTACTAGACAGAGAGTCATAAACCACAACTGTCACTATATGACATAGTCATAACCCGTAGGTATCAAGTCATTAATAGGCTTGTATACAGATATAATCTGTAGATAATTTATTAAAAAGGGTGGCTTGTGTGATTTTTCGTTTCACGCTTAGCCAGGAATGTTAACATGTTTTCAGATGTTAACAGGGAGTTGAATCTTTTCAACCAGGTTTTACCATCATGGCCGGGCCTGTTAATAAGGCATTCAAGCTAGGTTATACCTTACTAAGATTCTTATAAATGGCAAATCAAATAAAAATTGATATTTTCCATTATTCAAATATTAAATTCATGCACATAAATAAAATGAGAAATTCAAATTAACCATTTCAAATTTTAATTAAAGTAACTAGTACATCTTTGCCCTAAACGGGACTTTAATTCAAATAACATGAATAACATGCCCGCGCAGGGGCTAAACAAATAACAACAACAACTAAGCAAAACAAACCCACGCAGGGGTTAACAGAACAACATACCCTCGCAGGGGTAGAATAAGGGAAATATACCCACGCAGGGGTAGAGTACAGGAATAGATGTCCACGCAGGGACATGAGTAATGAGATAACAATCAAAGGATTCAATGATCCTTCTTACTCTTACCCTTGAGTAAGTCAAACACCTTCTTGAACATACCACTGTTGCGTCGGCGATCAGCTCGCATCTCGTGTTGCAACTCACGTCGCATGCTGTTAATCCCATGCAGGATTTCTTGAACCTGCGGCGGCGACATCATAGGCGCCGGTGGCGGTGGCTGGTACTGCTGCGGCTGTGGTGGCTGTGGCTGCTGGTAACCCGGAGGGTTACCAAAAGTAGACTGCCCAGCAGTCCAAGTGTCTCCAAATGGACCACTAGGTGGGAGCGAGCTGTAGTTTACAGCTTACCAATAAGGGTCTCCTGTGTAATCGTAACCCTGAGGGAAAACCTGCTCGAACGGGTTAAACTGGGCTGCGCTAGCGTAAGCCGGAATCGGCTCTCCGTAGTTCTGCGGCGGCAGAGGCGGGATCGGTACTGAAGTGACCTCCGATACGGGATGCGGAGACTCTCCCGTCTCGGACTCCTCGTGAAGAGGCGTGTAGCGGCTGCTACCAACATGTGGAGGGGTGCCTATGCGAATCCCTCCGCGCGTGGACATACGCGCATTCCTCCTTGGCCTCTGAGGCGGAGGAGGTAAAACTGGTGGTGGCGGTGGCGACGGAGTGATCACGTCGCGCCATAGGGCCTCAGATAGGTCCTGCTGCAGAGGCGGCTGCTGAAGCTGCTGCTGCTGAGAGTGGTGCTGCGAGTGCACCGGCGATCCATGGTGTGACTGGAGCATCGGAGAGTTGTGGCGGCTGGGGGTGTAATACCAATCGTGCTGCCGAAATCTCTCCTGAAAGCTGTCCACACCATTGTAGGGTGATCCCCTAAATGGTGACCCATCCGATATCTCGATGGGATGGTTGGGCGTACCTGACGGTGGCAGTGAAGGGTCCGTGTCTTCATCAACTTCCATCTCGTGATCACCAGGAAAGTGGTCCTCCGGTCCTAGTGGGTTATGACCCACCGGCTCGTCCAAATAAGCATCCGGGTTATACATACCCTGGTAAACTGGTGCTGGGTATTGGTGAGGCGACTGATGAAGAGGTATATAAGATCCATGAGAACCATGGGGCCCATTTTCCGAGTGGGGCCCAAATGATTGGGGTAGTGATGGCGAAGTGCTCATAGACACCGAGTGTCTAGCCGGCTCGGCGAATGATCCCCAAAGATCATTGGCTGCAGTGTGGTGCGTAGCTGACGGGGCTCGCCTGTGTGAGGGTCCTGACTCATGGTCGTGAGATGTCGCGAATCCTCCTCGACCGAATCCTCCTCGTCCTCGCATACGTGGCGGCATGATGAACCTGTCAAAAATTAAACAAGTTGCACAACAAATATATAAGACAAAGCAAATAATAAAAATAAAATAAAATAAACGAAATGTTGAACATTTCCTAAGTTCTTTGTCTAGACTCGAAAATCGAGGAATGTGCAATTGTGTAACTGAGATTAAACACAAAGGACTAGTGTTTAATTCACTCAGCGTTGGCTCTGATACCAACCTGTCACACCCCGATTTCCACGTGTCACCGGTGGGCCCGGTGTGGGGTACAGTGACGTAGTTGGCATCGTCATAGACAATCAACACAATATAATAATGCACAGCGGAAGCAGAATAGATACATTTCAACTTTTAAATAAAGTGCAATAATAAATATCACAGTAGTTGAAACGGATCCACAGGCGGATCAAATAAAAATGAGAATAAACAGTTCAACAGATATTTGTCGTCCGAGCTTGCGAGACTATAGTGGACGCTCTTAGGAAAACAGCCAGCCTATTTTCGTATAGTACCTGCACTTAACCTTTTGGGAAAAATACGTCAGTTTACACTGGTAAATACAACTCAACCGACTCATTTTGAAAATGATTGAAAATTGATTTAAATGCACAAGGCATAAATAGTTTTTATTAACTTGGGATAATTATACAATATAAACTTGTGAACGATTTACATGCACTCGTATCTTTGGTGGCCCGGGATCTGCTGTCCGGGCTAAAGATTAAATGACACACCACATTAAAGAGTTATACACGCCGAGTGTACGCCTACACCCCGTGCTCTAGTCGTGGCCATCTCGTAAGATAATGCCAAGGATATCCGGGACACGGTCAATAACCCCCCAAAGCCTAAAGTAAGACAAGACTGTTTAAACGAAGTCGCACAAGCTATTCAAGACTGTACACCCATAAGGCGCAGGACTTGTGCGCCCGATCAAGCGGTATTTTAAATACCGTACCCCAAGCCCGTATAGGGAAAATAAGTCAAAATGTATTTACCTGAGCAAGTATGTAACACAAACGGTAAGTGTGGTAGCTTTTACTGGGCCTCCTAATCTGGAACAAAGGTTTATAATTAACCTATTAGATTCCTAACGGGTCTTTTATTTAAGCCTAAGCTTTGACCGGTTAGTTTTAAGAATGATACGGTTCAAGCGCACGATTAAGCGAAAGACCGGATAGAATGTGATTTAGACCCGACAAGTTTGAATACTTGTATAATATGGGTATACTAAATACATTCTGGATTTTGAAATAAAAAGGATATCGTTTGACCCGTTTCGGTCAATTTACGCAAACTAGTTCCGTAAACCGAACCGAACGCAAAAAGGGCGTTACGGGTAGCCAAAAGAATCAAATGCAAGTTTCCTGAGATAATATGCTTTAAATATGATACAACATCAGTAAGTTATGTTCCATATTGCCCGGAATAAGTTTAAACTCAATTTATGCCTTAGAAGGGCATTTTGGTCATTTAAAAGATCATAAGAGAGTAAAATTAAAAGTCTGAGTTTCGGGTCTGGTTCATACAGTAAATATACTTAATTTAACATGTTATAACAGTAGGGTATGACCCATATATCAAATCTATCATTTACAACCAAACTATGCACCGTAGGGGTATTTTAGTAATTTCACAAGGGCTAAAACTGCCAAAACTGGAAATCTGAGTTCATATACTTATATTTACTGTTATTACATGAAAATATGCTAAATACATCAGTAGGTATAAGTCTTATATGTTTAAAACGAGTATAACGCTTACTATGCGCTTAAAACGCTAAAAATGCGATTTAGAGCCGTTTCCGGGTTTATATATGAAAGCTGAAATTTTTATATTTCTAGAAGGCTCAAAATAGTTTATTTAACATATAAAATCAGTAGGAAAAGGTTTCGGGTCAAAAGAATGCATAAAACTCATTTTATGGCTTAAACGGTCAAAACCGACATAAACCGAATTAATTTGGCGATCTAAGATCCGATCATCCAAAAATTAAATAAAAATCATCTAAAATCCCAAAATAATATATATCATCAGTTGGTAAAAAGTTTCGTATCAAAACGTGGCCAGAAACGGGTTCTACGCGAAAAGGACCGTTTATGTAACTTTATAATATAGTTTTACGCTAATGGCCATAACTCAAAATCTGGACCACCAACTGATCCGAAATTTTCGGTGCAAGTTTATATATTAGAAATAAAGATTTCTATCCTTTCACTTTTCCAAAAATCACGTTTTATATCAAAAAGGGCAAAATAGTCAACCTTTAAGCATAATCGGAAACATGCATTTGAATCGGCTAAGTATAGACTCAATCAACAAAAATTCCAGAAAGTTTTACCAAAATAAAAATGGTCAAAAATACTCTCCAATACAGATCTCAAACATGCATGTACGAATCCGAATCGATAGTCTACGAAATAGTCGTTTTATAAGACTTTCGGTTCCGATTCGTATCTATACTAAGGATTGTCAAGTTGATCATAGTAAAACACATTCTTATATTCATTATAAAGCTATCTAAGATGATCAAACAGATTGCATGTCATTTATATTACCATTTAAGCTATTTTTCTCAAAAATCACTTCTGTTGACTTTTTAGAAACACGTTTGACTCGACAATTAGCATGCATATAATGGGATTCAGATAATACCCTTTAGAGGGTTTGTTTCCCACATAAATACCAACATATTTGTGGTTTCAATTCGAGAAATGACTGAGAGAAATTCGTTTAATCAGAAAGTCAAAGTTTAAGAACATTCAGTTTGACTTTTAGCAATAATCAAAGCAAGAACGGATTTAGGACAGAATTAGAAGCTTACCAAGGTCCTATTGATGTTAAGCTAACACTAGAAATCGGCCTTGATGTTCAGAAATGCTCCAGAGATGCTTGTGAAGTTCTTGCAAGTTGAGAGCTTCTTGGTTACTATGAAAATGTCCAAGAAATGGATGAACAATCTGATTTAAAGCTGAATTCTGATGTTTGTAAGGAGGTTACTGTGGCACTAGGCATGCATGGCATCTCATTGGAGCTTAAGGAGGTGAAAAACAGCTGGTTACCATTCAAAATCGGACCCAAATCGCTGCTGTTCGCGAAATCCGGAGCTGGGCGCTGGGTCGCGGCCCGCGTAGGACCTCAGGCGGGCGCCTGGGGTCAGCAGTTCCAAAGTTTGCCCATTTGTTGCATGTTTGGTCCCTGTACTTTGGTTGCGATGATTCGGCTACTTATCTTGACCCGTAAACCCCCAAACTTGGTTTCTAAGAACCTTAGGACATCTACCTACATGGTAATGTCCTCGGATAATTTTGCGCTCAACCGAAAAGCCATGAAATTCGATGTTGACGCTTTTAGTCCTTCAAGTACGGTTTTGGCCATAACTTTCTTATACGTTGACGAAACTTCACGAAATTTTAACCACATATTCTAGTGAGTATATTTTAGCTTCTCAAAGCTTCGGGTCTGCCAAAAGTTCACTCAGAGGTATAAATTAAACATGTTGACACTTTTGGCCCCTTTAGTTTGCAATTCCTCACTTCTGTGCAATTTCCGCGTCGTATGATCCATGAACCATCCGTTTAAGGTTATAAACATTATGTAGGGTTATCATAGAGTCTATTTATCCATTGTTGATACTTTGGACCCTTACGTTCCATAGTTTTCACTGTTTGTCACTTTTAGTCCCTCTAAAGTTCATTTTCACATATCGGAACCTTATGACACGTGTCAAGACATTATTGGACGAAATTTTTCGAGGTGTTACATCCTCACCCCCTTAAAAGAAATCTCGACCTCGAGATTTACTGAAACAAATGAGGGTATTTCTCTTGCATCGTGGATTCCACTTCCCACGTGTATTCGGGACCTCTACGGGCATCCCATTTGACCTTAACAATAGGCACGTGCTTCCTTCGAAGCTTCTTTACCTGTCGATCCTCAATCGACAAAGTTTTTTCTACGAACTTCAAACTTTCATTTATGTGTATATCTGTATGCGGTATAACCAGTGATTCGTCAGCGAAACACTTCTTCAAATTACAGATGTGAAACACATTATGAATGGCGCTAAGCTCTTCAGGCAAGTTTAACTTATAAGCGACTGACCCGACACGTTCGATAATCTCGAAAGGTCCTATGTATCTCGGGCTCAGCTTGCCTTTCTTTCCAAATCGCATCACACCCTTCCAGGGTGATACTTTAAGCAATACTTTTTCACCTACATCAAAGTGAAAATCTTTGCGCTTAGGATCCGCATAACTTTTCTGCCTATCCCTGGCAGCTTTCAGACGATCGCGAATCTGAACGATCTTGTCGGTCGTCTCAAAGACGATATCTGGTCCTGACAGTTGGACTTCTCCAACTTCGGCCCAACAAATGGGCGATCTACATTTTCTACCGTATAGGGCCTCAAAAGGCGCAGCCTTTATGCTGGAATGGTAGCTATTGTTGTAGGAGAATTCAATCAGTGGTAGGTTCTTATCCCAACTACCACCTAAGTCGATCGCACATGCACGAAGCATGTCTTCCAAAGTTTGAATAGTACGCTCACTCTGACCATCAGTCTGAGGATGATAAGCCGTACTAAAATTCAAACGAGTGCCCAACGATTGTTGGAAACTCTTCCAAAAATGCGATGTATATCTAGTATCTCTATCGGAGATAATAGATATAGGTATACCATGTAGCGCTACAATCTTATCGACGTATAATTGAGCTAACATATCGGAGCTATACGTCTCCTTGATGGGTAGAAAATGAGCTGACTTAGTCAGTCTATCTACTATGACCCATATGGTATCATTTCCCTTTTTCGTCTTTGGCAACTTGGTGACGAAATCCATTGTCACCATTTCCCATTTCCACTTGGGAATTTCAGGTTGTTGCAGCAAACCTGACGGCTTCTGATGCTCAGCCTTGACTTGCGCACAAATCAAGCATTTAGCTACATGCTCAGCTACTGACTTTTTCAAACCAATCCACCAGTAGTTTGCTTTCAAATCCTGGTACATCTTATCAGCTCCAGGATGAACGGAATATTTAGAGCTGTGGGCTTCCTGGAGGATAACATCCCGAAGTCCTCCATAAACTGGAACCCATATTCGTCCGTTTAGTCGTAGCATTCCATCTTTGGCGTAGGATAACTGCTCCTCAGTTACTCCCAACTTTTCTGCAAGATAGTTAGCTTCCAGCACAGCTTCCTTCTGTGCAGCTAACACGCTTTCATTCAAATTATTTCTTATTTCAATGCGCTTGGCATTGATCCTGATTGGTTTCACCCTTTCCTTTCTGCTTAAGGCGTCGGCAACTACATTTGCCTTACCTGGATGGTATCTTATCTCGCAGTCATAATCATTTAGAGTTTCCATCCAACGCCTTTGACGCATGTTCAATTCCTTCTGATTGAACAAGTGTTGAAGACTCTTGTGATCCGAATATATTATGCACTTGGTTCCGTACAAGTAATGTCTCCATAGCTTTAAAGCAAATACAACTGCACCCAATTCCAAATCGTGGGTGGTGTAGTTCTTCTCGTGCACCTTTAGCTGTCGAGAAGCGTAGGCAATGACTTTGCCTTTCTGCATGAGTACGCAACCCATGCCCGTATGTGATGCGTCACAATACACCACAAATTCCTCTATTCCATCAGGCAATGTCAACACTGGCGCATTGCTCAACTTCTTCTTCAAGATATCGAAGGATTCCTGCTGCTTAGGGCCCCAATCAAACTTAATCTTCTTACGGGTCAATGAAGTTAGGGGCGCAGCAATCCTAGAAAAGTTTTCAATAAATCGTCTATAATATCCTGCCAATCCGAGGAAACTGCGAATCTCGGTAGGAGTCTTTGGCTCCTGCCAGTTCATGACTGCTTCTACTTTAGCGGGATCTACTTGGATACCACGCTCGCTTACTACATGTCCAAGGAATTGGACTTCTCGAAGCCAAAATTCACACTTCGAAAATTTGGCATAAAGCTTTTCTTGATACAGAAGTTTGAGAATACAGCGAAGGTGTTTCTCATGGTCAGCTTGGCTCTTCGAGTAGATAAGAATGTCATCAACAAAGACGATGACGAACTTATCTAAATAAGGCTTGCAGACGCGATTCATGATATCCATGAACGCGGCTGGTGCGTTAGTGAGCCCAAACGGCATCACTAGGAACTCGTAATGTCCATAACGAGTCCTAAACGCGGTCTTGTGTACGTCTTCATCCTTGACCTTTAACTGATGATAACCTGACCTTAGGTCAATCTTGGAGAAATAGCTTGCTCCTTGCAATTGATCGAACAGATCGTCGATCCTGGGTAGCGGATACCTATTCTTGATAGTGACTTTGTTAAGCTCACGGTAATCGATGCACAGACGCATCGATCCATCCTTCTTTTTAACGAACAAGATTGGCGCTCCCCAAGGAGACGAGCTAGGTCTAATAAAACCTTTAGCTAATAAATCATCCAACTGCGTCCTCAACTCCTTCATCTCCGTTGGTGCCAATCTATATGGTGCTCTTGCTACAGGTGCAGCGCCTGGAATGATGTCTATCCGAAACTCCACTTGTCTATCTGGTGGCAAACCAGGGAGTTCTTCAGGAAATACTTCAGGGTATTCCGAGATAACAGGGATATCTTCAATCTTCGGCTTCGGCTCATCAATGGTAACTTGTGCCATATAGATGACACATCCCTTCTGCATGCATCTGGATGCCTTGAGCATGGACACTTGCTCCGGCAATCCATGATGGGTATCTCCTTGAATAGTAAGTGACTCACCAGACGGAGTCTTCACTATCACCTGCTTTCTGTTGCACAGAATCTGGGCTTGGTTACTCGATAACCAATCCATGCCTATCACTATGTCGAATCCAGCTAGCTTAAAGGGAAGCAAGGATAACGGGAGAGAATGATTCCTAATGGATATAACACATCCATCTAGAACAGTCGAGGCGGTTTCTATAGTTCCATCAGCTAATTCCACCTCATATTTCACACTTAAGGTTTTAACAGGAAGGTTCAACAATTTACAAAACTTATCATCTACAAACGACTTATCAGCTCCTGAATCAAACAAGACTCTAGCAAAAACATCATTTACAAGAAACGTACCCGTAATGACGTTGTCGTCAAGAACTGCCTCCTTGGCGTCCATTCTGAAGACTCTCGCGTTAGTTTTCTTTCCATCATCAACCTTCTTCGCATTCTTTGGGCAATTTGGCCGGATATGCCCTTTCTCGTTGCAACCGAAACAAGTTGCATCCTTCATTTTCTTGCAATCCACAGCTTTATGATCTGTGGACTTGCAGATCCCACAACGTTTCTCGAAAGACTGGGATTTAGACTCCTGCCTGCATCTCCCAAAATGATGCCTCTTACAAACCTTGCATCTGGGTTTCTCACCCGACTGATCTCCTTTCTTGAACCCCGACCCTTTCCTATGGTCGTTGTTTCCCTTGTGTCGTTTCTCAGATCTTCGTGAGGTGTCATCCTCACGTTTCCTTTTGTTCTCCTCTGAGCTTTTCATAGCTCTCAATCTGACAACATCTTGAGTGAGGGAGAGGGATAGATCAGCTACTGATCTAAATGTAGTAGGCCTTGAAGCCTTGACGCTTGCCTTTATCTCCGGTGCCAGACCCCCAATAAATCGAGCGATCCTACGTGGCTCCGGGGTCACCAGATAAGGCACTAACCGGGATAAGGTGTTGAACGTCGTAAGATACGCTTGACAATCGAGATTCTTCATAACTAGAGACACAAAATCCGATTCAATTCTTTCGACCTCGTGCTGCGGACAGAAATTCTCCTTGATCAGTGCTACAAACTGATCCCATGTCATGCTATACAGAGCGGTCTTTCCAGTAGCTTGTAGAAGCGACTTCCACCATGCTAACGCGTCACCCTTGAATGACTGGGACGCGTACTTCACAACATCCCTATCAGCACACCCGCTGATATCAACCACAGTATCCATCTCATCAATCCACGTCATACAATCGACGGCTCCCTTTTCCCCAGTGAAATCTCTGGGCTTGCAAGATACGAAATACTTGTACGTACAGGACCTGCTGTGCGTATCATGCTTCATCTTAACTTCTTGCTTTGGGATGCTGCTGTGGTTGGAGGAGTGATTATCATCCTCATCCTTCTTCGGCTCACTCTTTTTAGAAGGTGGCTTACTATGAGCCTCAGAATGAGTCTTGGGCTTTACGTGCGTTACTGTTCGGGTCCTACTCCGAGTACCGCTAGATTCCCTGAATTGCCTATCCATAGCTTTGGCAACAGCGTTATCTATTAGTGCTTGTAACTCTGCACCAGTGACGTGAATCTTTACATTATCTGAGTATTCCCCAGAATGACTGTTGGTCTCCTCCGATTTGGCCATTGTAGCTTTAAGCTACAATAAAGGACAAGGTCTATTTTAGAACCTAACAGTATTATCGTTCTAGACGATTTATTAACCATGGTATCAAGAACCTTAGCAGTTAATTTAATAAATTTCATCCAAGCTCTTATTAGCAATCAAGGAATGAAAATACATATATTGGCACCATAGGCCTAGTCACTACGGACAATTACTAAATTATAAATTTAGATTTTTATAGGATTATAAATTGTATAATAAAACAAATAATCCTTTACTAGACAGAGAGTCATAAACCACAACTGTCACTATATGACATAGTCATAACCCGTAGGTATCAAGTCATTAATAGGCTTGTATACAGATATAATCTGTAGATAATTTATTAAAAAGGGTGGCTTGTGTGATTTTTCGTTTCACGCTTAGCCAGGAATGTTAACATGTTTTCAGATGTTAACAGGGAGTTGAATCTTTTCAACCAGGTTTTACCATCATGGCCGGGCCTGTTAATAAGGCATTCAAGCTAGGTTATACCTTACTAAGATTCTTATAAATGGCAAATCAAATAAAAATTGATATTTTCCATTATTCAAATATTAAATTCATGCACATAAATAAAATGAGAAATTCAAATTAACCATTTCAAATTTTAATTAAAGTAACTAGTACATCTTTGCCCTAAACGGGACTTTAATTCAAATAACATGAATAACATGCCCGCGCAGGGGCTAAACAAATAACAACAACAACTAAGCAAAACAAACCCACGCAGGGGTTAACAGAACAACATACCCTCGCAGGGGTAGAATAAGGGAAATATACCCACGCAGGGGTAGAGTACAGGAATAGATGTCCACGCAGGGACATGAGTAATGAGATAACAATCAAAGGATTCAATGATCCTTCTTACTCTTACCCTTGAGTAAGTCAAACACCTTCTTGAACATACCACTGTTGCGTCGGCGATCAGCTCGCATCTCGTGTTGCAACTCACGTCGCATGCTGTTAATCCCATGCAGGATTTCTTGAACCTGCGGCGGCGACATCATAGGCGCCGGTGGCGGTGGCTGGTACTGCTGCGGCTGTGGTGGCTGTGGCTGCTGGTAACCCGGAGGGTTACCAAAAGTAGACTGCCCAGCAGTCCAAGTGTCTCCAAATGGACCACTAGGTGGGAGCGAGCTGTAGTTTACAGCTTACCAATAAGGGTCTCCTGTGTAATCGTAACCCTGAGGGAAAACCTGCTCGAACGGGTTAAACTGGGCTGCGCTAGCGTAAGCCGGAATCGGCTCTCCGTAGTTCTGCGGCGGCAGAGGCGGGATCGGTACTGAAGTGACCTCCGATACGGGATGCGGAGACTCTCCCGTCTCGGACTCCTCGTGAAGAGGCGTGTAGCGGCTGCTACCAACATGTGGAGGGGTGCCTATGCGAATCCCTCCGCGCGTGGACATACGCGCATTCCTCCTTGGCCTCTGAGGCGGAGGAGGTAAAACTGGTGGTGGCGGTGGCGACGGAGTGATCACGTCGCGCCATAGGGCCTCAGATAGGTCCTGCTGCAGAGGCGGCTGCTGAAGCTGCTGCTGCTGAGAGTGGTGCTGCGAGTGCACCGGCGATCCATGGTGTGACTGGAGCATCGGAGAGTTGTGGCGGCTGGGGGTGTAATACCAATCGTGCTGCCGAAATCTCTCCTGAAAGCTGTCCACACCATTGTAGGGTGATCCCGTAAATGGTGACCCATCCGATATCTCGATGGGATGGTTGGGCGTACCTGACGGTGGCAGTGAAGGGTCCGTGTCTTCATCAACTTCCATCTCGTGATCACCAGGAAAGTGGTCCTCCGGTCCTAGTGGGTTATGACCCACCGGCTCGTCCAAATAAGCATCAGGGTTATACATACCCTGGTAAACTGGTGCTGGGTATTGGTGAGGCGACTGATGAAGAGGTATATAAGATCCATGAGAACCATGGGGCCCATTTTCCGAGTGGGGCCCAAATGATTGGGGTAGTGATGTCGAAGTGCTCATAGACACCGAGTGTCTAGCCGGCTCGGCGAATGATCCCCAAAGATCATTGGCTGCAGTGTGGTGCGTAGCTGACGGGGCTCGCCTGTGTGAGGGTCCTGCCTCATGGTCGTGAGATGTCGCGAATCCTCCTCGACCGAATCCTCCTCGTCCTCGCATACGTGGCGGCATGATGAACCTGTCAAAAATTAAACAAGTTGCACAACAAATATATAAGACAAAGCAAATAATAAAAATAAAATAAAATAAACGAAATGTTGAACATTTCCTAAGTTCTTTGTCTAGACTCGAAAATCGAGGAATGTGCAATTGTGTAACTGAGATTAAACACAAAGGACTAGTGTTTAATTCACTCAGCGTTGGCTCTGATACCAACCTGTCACACCCCGATTTCCACGTGTCACCGGTGGGCCCGGTGTGGGGTACAGTGACGTAGTTGGCATCGTCATAGACAATCAACACAATATAATAATGCACAGCGGAAGCAGAATAGATACATTTCAACTTTTAAATAAAGTGCAATAATAAATATCACAGTAGTTGAAACGGATCCACAGGCGGATCAAATAAAAATGAGAATAAACAGTTCAACAGATATTTGTCGTCCGAGCTTGCGAGACTATAGTGGACGCTCTTAGGAAAACAGCCAGCCTATTTTCGTATAGTACCTGCACTTAACCTTTTGGGAAAAATACGTCAGTTTACACTGGTAAATACAACTCAACCGACTCATTTTGAAAATGATTGAAAATTGATTTAAATGCACAAGGCATAAATAGTTTTTATTAACTTGGGATAATTATACAATATAAACTTGTGAACGATTTACATGCACTCGTATCTTTGGTGGCCCGGGATCTGCTGTCCGGGCTAAAGATTAAATGACACACCACATTAAAGAGTTATACACGCCGAGTGTACGCCTACACCCCGTGCTCTAGTCGTGGCCATCTCGTAAGATAATGCCAAGGATATCCGGGACACGGTCAATAACCCCCCAAAGCCTAAAGTAAGACAAGACTGTTTAAACGAAGTCGCACAAGCTATTCAAGACTGTACACCCATAAGGCGCAGGACTTGTGCGCCCGATCAAGCGGTATTTTAAATACCGTACCCCAAGCCCGTATAGGGAAAATAAGTCAAAATGTATTTACCTGAGCAAGTATGTAACACAAACGGTAAGTGTGGTAGCTTTTACTGGGCCTCCTAATCTGGAACAAAGGTTTATAATTAACCTATTAGATTCCTAACGGGTCTTTTATTTAAGCCTAAGCTTTGACCGGTTAGTTTTAAGAATGATACGGTTCAAGCGCACGATTAAGCGAAAGACCGGATAGATTGTGATTTAGACCCGACAAGTTTGAATACTTGTATAATATGGGTATACTAAATACATTCTGGATTTTGAAATAAAAAGGATATCGTTTGACCCGTTTCGGTCAATTTACGCAAACTAGTTCCGTAAACCGAACCGAACGCAAAAAGGGCGTTACGGGTAGCCAAAAGAATCAAATGCAAGTTTCCTGAGATAATATGCTTTAAATATGATACAACATCAGTAAGTTATGTTCCATATTGCCCGGAATAAGTTTAAACTCAATTTATGCCTTAGAAGGGCATTTTGGTCATTTAAAAGATCATAAGAGAGTAAAATTAAAAGTCTGAGTTTCGGGTCTGGTTCATACAGTAAATATACTTAATTTAACATGTTATAACAGTAGGGTATGACCCATATATCAAATCTATCATTTACAACCAAACTATGCACCGTAGGGGTATTTTAGTAATTTCACAAGGGCTAAAACTGCCAAAACTGGAAATCTGAGTTCATATACTTATATTTACTGTTATTACATGAAAATATGCTAAATACATCAGTAGGTATAAGTCTTATATGTTTAAAACGAGTATAACGCTTACTATGCGCTTAAAACGCTAAAAATGCGATTTAGAGCCGTTTCCGGGTTTATATATGAAAGCTGAAATTTTTATATTTCCAGAAGGCTCAAAATAGTTTATTTAACATATAAAATCAGTAGGAAAAGGTTTCGGGTCAAAAGAATGCATAAAACTCATTTTATGGCTTAAACGGTCAAAACCGACATAAACCGAATTAATTTGGCGATCTAAGATCCGATCATCCAAAAATTAAATAAAAATCATCTAAAATCCCAAAATAATATATATCATCAGTTGGTAAAAAGTTTCGTATCAAAACGTGGCCAGAAACGGGTTCTACGCGAAAAGGACCGTTTATGTAACTTTATAATATAGTTTTACGCTAATGGCCATAACTCAAAATCTGGACCACCAACTGATCCGAAATTTTCGGTGCAAGTTTATATATTAGAAATAAAGATTTCTATCCTTTCACTTTTCCAAAAATCACGTTTTATATCAAAAAGGGCAAAATAGTCAACTTTTAAGCATAATCGGAAACATGCATTTGAATCGGCTAAGTATAGACTCAATCAACAAAAATTCCAGAAAGTTTTACCAAAATAAAAATGGTCAAAAATACTCTCCAATACAGATCTCAAACATGCATGTACGAATCCGAATCGATAGTCTACGAAATAGTCGTTTTATAAGACTTTCGGTTCCGATTCGTATCTATACTAAGGATTGTCGAGTTGATCATAGTAAAACACATTCTTATATTCATTATAAAGCTATCTAAGATGATCAAACAGATTGCATGTCATTTATATTACCATTTAAGCTATTTTTCTCAAAAATCACTTCTGTTGACTTTTTAGAAACACGTTTGACTCGAAAATTAGCATGCATATAATGGGATTCAGATAATACCCTTTAGAGGGTTTGTTTCCCACATAAATACCAACATATTTGTGGTTTCAATTCGAGAAATGACTGAGAGAAATTCGTTTAATCAGAAAGTCAAAGTTTAAGAACATTCAGTTTGACTTTTAGCAATAATCAAAGCAAGAACGGATTTAGGACAGAATTAGAAGCTTACCAAGGTCCTATTGATGTTAAGCTAACACTAGAAATCGGCCTTGATGTTCAGAAATGCTCCAGAGATGCTTGTGAAGTTCTTGCAAGTTGAGAGCTTCTTGGTTACTATGAAAATGTCCAAG